>NC_044329.1:69417854-69720884 GCF_007399415.2 Gopherus evgoodei
CCAAAGCACCTCTGTGTTTTTATCTACTACATGGGCTACGAACTGCTTCCTCTTTGCTGCGAAGACAGGAAGCCCAAAGTGTTCTCCTCTAACCCACAGCCAAATCAAAAGCAATTTACATCAGATCCACTTGTGTGACCCTTTGTCTTTATTCTGATGGCATCACAACTGCAGAGCCCATTTAACCTGAGGTCACAACAATTTTATAGAAGCAAAGTCTATAGGTTTTTAAAAATAAGTAAATATATCTACAAACGCCAGGATTGTATGGTCTCATCTCATACCCGTCCGCTCCCCTGAGAGGAAGGCATCTTTTAAGGGACAGTCAAACAGCCCTCCCTAGTAAGATAGCCGCGCAGCTATTTATTTTTAAAACCTGTTCACAAGAGAATTTGAGAGATAAAATTCCAGTTTTGGAAATTATGTTAATATTGGGCAGGATTTTTTTACCAAATTGGCTATTTCAATATTTTTAAGTTGCATCACTTACAAGTCTGATTCCACATTTAACCCATCCCAAGAATAGCAAGTCCTGAAACAAAGAGAGAAAGAAAAACCCTATTTTGCAGTAACACTGAAGTTTGGAGATATCCACATCTCCAGTAAATTAAGTTTAGATTTTTACTTTTAACTGCTTGATGGGAAAAGTTCAGACTAAGCACAGAGGACAACAGAGTCAGTTATGGCTCTTAAATGACCTTTTGCCACTTTTCTATCAGCACCTTGGTCATCAAAAGCGTTTAATAAACTTAGAGCAATAATTATATTTTATAGAATCTGTATTAACAGTCATGAACCTTTATTTTCCTTACACTATTATAGTCAATAGCATGTATTACTTACAGTTCAAAAGGATTTTTATTTTCCAAATATTTATATAATTTTCCATAAATGTGAACATGATTAACAAGCCATAAAAGAAGAATAATGACTGTCAGATATAGGAGGTTTTGATTATTTTGAAGATGGAAATAATGCTTGCCATCTAATGGCAACAAAATATATGTATGTTAATACAACTAATTCGAATATCACAGTAATATTGTTACCGCGACTAGTGGACTGTGAGTTTTGATTGAAATATTTCTGCTCCTCGTGCTAGTCAAGTGGAATACATTAAAATCTTTGAATCTCATTCACTAGAATGGACTGAGAACGGCTGCAATAACTGTGAGATTGCAAAAGCTGGCACCGAGAATTAAATATTGTAGCATTTAGAAAATACTATTTGAATGAGGTCTTTCTGGTAACGTGTAGGTTGATGCCATTTACTGCACGTTTTAGTCAGCAGGTTGGCTGTTGTTTAGCAGACTGCTCTTTAGGGCATTTGCTTTATTTAAGTTATGTGGCTTGTCTTGATAGATCTCACGAGACTCTAGAAAACGTAGAATTAATACAGAAACCCAACCGTAACTCCATTAGGTTTCCATCGGACTGTAAAAAGGAAAACAAGGGGGATCAAGGTAGTGTCTGCAAAGATGTACAATTCCTTGATAATAGTGTGCGGGGGGGGGGGGTGATGTCTTCCCACCTGAGACCACCATGTACAGACGGCGAGCCTAGACCATGTGAGACAACGTACTCTCTACTGGAGAGAGTTCAACTCCAGCTGTCGCTGCTGTGGGCTGGGGAATAGCCCTGATGGGTGAAAATGGGATAGGCAAGAATGTCCCTCATCACCCCCTGTGCACGCACAATGGCTGTGTGAGAGTGTAAGGCAAGAGCCTGCGGTGACTGAGGAAGAACCCTTAGCCCTGCCTTCCTCGGAGCAGGAATAATGCATTGCCCGGCCCCTTCATGTCTTATTTCCCCTGGATGCAGAGATCACCTGGCTCGCTGGGGATGTATGCAAGCTGCTGGCCGGTGCACCTCGCTCCCTTAGGCGGCCCGTGCCTGTTTTACTGGCACTATAATATCAGGATGATTTAACAACTGTAACTGGGGGGAGCTTTAGAGGAGGGGGAAGGGTTGGTTGCTGATTGCGCCTCTTCCTCATTGGCTGGAGCGGCAGTGTCAGCCCCCCCAGAGCCCTCACACTCGCTATCTCCCCAGCCCCCCTTCCCCAGCCCCAGCCGGCTAGGAAGTGCGTCTTCTCGGTGCATGTGGAGTAAACAAGGCAGGACTGCAAGGTCTGAACTTCACAACTCCACACTTGTGCCAGGGCGAGAGCCGCGGCTGGAGGGAGCCCCTGCTGAGCCGGGGGGAGGAGGAAGGGGGGGCGGGGAACCCTGCCAGCCTCGCACCAGCCCCGCCGCAGCGCTGCTCCCGGGGCTGGCGCTCAGCCTGGCTGCTGCCGCTCTCCGCCCGAGCAGCGCCGCCGGCTCTCCTCCCCGGCTGCTCCCTGGCGCGCGGCGCTAGCTGGCGGCAGCGCTAGGTGTGGGCAGCAGCGGGGCGCGCAGGGCACGGGCCGGAGCGGGGGGTGGACGCTGCCGCCGCTCGCCCCCTCTCCGAGCTAAATCTGTGCTGCCGTGCCCAGGTGCCGCTCTCCCGGACGGACACGGAGTCCCCATCCCGGCCCGCAGCCGCCTTGTCATGCTGCCCAAAGTGGAGACGGAAGCCCTGGGACTCGCCCGAGCGAATGGGGAGCAGGGGCAGATGCCGGAAAACATGCAAGGTAAGCACGTGCGCGCTCGCTCCTGCAGTACCTGCCGGGCAGGGCTCCGAGAGATCCGCGGCTCCCTTCCCGGCACCTCCATACAAAGTTGGGGGCTCCTGAGCAATCGGTTATGGAGGTTTCTAAAGCGATTGCCAAGTCGCCAGCCAGGCCTAGCGGCACCGGCAGCTGGAGCCGGGCTGCTCTGGGCTGACTCGGGCAGCTGTGCTTGACAATTGGGAACTTTGCTGAACTTCCAGAACCGGGTTGCTAACAGCTGGGGGTGGCTTGAAAGCCTTCGGAAATGCAGCCCGAAAGCAACTGGAGGGAGGGAGGGCTGAGTCGTGTAACGATCCGAATCTACCGTCTGCCCCCAATGCATGGGAGACGTGACACTGAGCAGTCGTATCAGCAAAGCATCAGACGCAGGGTGAGCTGTTAAGGGAAACTCGGACCGGCTGTCTAGTAGTTTAAGGGGGGAATGGGGCCTGTGGGAGCGGGGATTGGCAGGTCCCCTTTATTTTCCTAGCTCTTGATTGCTCGCAAGAAAACACCTTCATCCCACTGGCTCTATTTTAAACGCGTTTTTTTTTTAATAAAAAAAAAAAGGCAGCTCCAGATTCTGGCTCGCATGAAACAGCCTTCCAAGTTTATCTCAAGCAAACCAGGGGGTGACATCAGGAAAATCCCTGCAGCAATTCCATATTCGCCCCTTGCACTACCCAGATTCTTTCTCTGCTCTCGAAATAGTCCTCGCCACCTCTTTACAACTTTACCTGGCATACTCGACGGAATAAGCCTTGGAGACTCAAGCCTCGAAGGCAGCTGAAATACACAGCTGTCAGGGGACCATTTCCAAGCGGGGTTTTAGCCATTCTGCTGCTTTATTAGCGGTCGTTTGCAGGGCTGTTCCTGTCGCTTTGCTAATTGCATTAATGGCTTTGTGTAAGAGTAAGTGTGGTAATAAGGGCAGCTTGTCTTTCAGTACAAATAACACAGGTGATCAACCAGATGCGATGAGAAACTTTGCTTCAGCAAGTCCTGAAACTGACGCTACCGTGTATTTATGCCTCTGAATTTCATTGCTTGGTGGCCAGAGAATGCAGGCGCTGGAGCTGAGTCGCTGGGGTACCATAGCTTAGCAGGAAGGATCTTTTAAAGTCCTAAGTCCAGAGCGGAGCTGGAAACTTTCTGTCGAAACTCAGAGACTTTCGCTTCAACCTGCGTTTATTTTGAGCTCGGGACAGGAGATTTGAACTCTGTCTCAGGGAAGTAGCTGTTAGCGGCACGGGAACCAGTGTTTCTCAGCTCGCTCCCGCGCTCAGCTAAAGGTGATCCTTACTTGCCATGCTAAAGGCAGGGGGCTTTCGCTAGAGATTCGGCATGAGCGCTGGAGTTGCACCCCATTCACTCCACTAAATGGAGGAGCAGAGAGGATCCCCTAAGTGCTGGGGATTGGCTGTATCCCATCTCCACATCCTCTCGGCCCAGGTGCCTGGTGGGGCTAGCTGGCCGGAGACACCTGGGTCACTGTAGAAAAGCCCCATTTTAGCACAATGTGCTGCTCAACTCCAGAAGCGGGTAGGGTTGAGGGCTCTGGGCGACCCTTTAGCAGAAACTTCTCTACCGATCGCTTGTTTCTGCCTAAATTGTTCGTTTTCAGGGGGCCTTTTTCTAACTTGAGGCTAATGGGACGCAGAAATTGTAAGCTGGAGTGGGGGTGTCAGGGTAACTCAGACTTTCTTTTTCTTTGGCTGTGTCCCGCTCAACACTGTATTGTCCTGCAACGCTCCCGGACAGCGCTTGGAAAAAATCCTTGTTTTCTCTACTGACCCCTTTGTCCATTAATTTTTTCTTGTGACAACCGGGAACTTTGTTCTTGCTTCGGCCTCTGCAGCACTGGTAACGTTGGGAGAAGGAAGGGACTGGTCATTCTCTCTCTCCCCTCTTCTATTTCTTGCGTGTATACAGTGAGCGGAGAAACTCCATTCATCCGCTCTTTAATCTTAGTTAAAGGATCGTCCACCTAAGGTCAGGTATATAAAAGAAATCAACAAGCGTGGAGATGGTAGCTGGAGAGAGCCCATAGTGTGTAACACACATTCTGCTCTCTGATCAGATTGGCCCTGATTCATAAACCTTGAAGAAGTCGTTCTGAAAATATTTTCCTTCGGCTATTTCACACCGCGTTAATTTCACTCCAGTTCCCTCTCTAGTTCCCACAGAGCCTGCGGGGTTCTTTCCGTAAGGGACATGGCTGCTGTTAGTTACTTAAGTCTTAGCACATCTTTTTCTTAACCCAGAGACTCTTAACTCCAAGGCATCCTCAGCCGCTTTCTGGGAGATCTCTCGCATGATACAACTACTTAGATGTAACTCGCTTAGATGACTCAAAAACGTGACAGCTGCTTGATTCTAGGGGAAGAAAATCGTAACTTCTGCCGCTGCTGTGTCCATCACCCCCTTACAGAGATAACTGATTACATTACAAACCGTCAGCTGCCTGGTCTATTTTGCAGCAGGAAAAGGGAAGGAAATTGGCTCTGCGGTGAGGGTGGGTTTTTTGGGGGGGAGGGAGGGGGATAATCAGACCTGTTGGCTGAGCTGGTTGTGGGGTAAATCCAGATAAATTCTCTCTCTCTTTCATTCAGGTTCTTTTGCACTCCCTCATCTCCCAGCTCCTCCTCTGCCTTTCCTCAGAGTGGCAGACAGGTTTTTTCCTTCAAGATTTTGTCTAAATTGCACAGGGGTATTTGGGAAAATCAGGACATAAGAACTGCAGCGTTTCCTGTTTACATTCTGTACATCTTTTAGATCTCCCGCAAACACTGATTACTTTTGTCCGAAGAAGTTGGTTACTTGCACCTGGGACCTTAATCCTGGATCGTTGTGGTTTGATTTGGGCTTAATTTAGCATGGCGATTATATAAAATTAATTAAGTTTAGGTACTTTACCACTCCATCTCTCCAAAAAAACAATCCCAGTGCCTTCTGCTTGTCTCCTTCTTTACTGTTCTCTAGTTTTTGGGGTTTAAAAATGTTTGGAGGCAAAAGTAAATAAAATGGGAACAAATAAGCAATTTGAACTTTTAATATTAAAACTGATTGATTTAGGTATTACAGGAAGCAAGCTTTTGTTAAAGATGAGCTGCTGATCAGAATCAAGCATACAAGGTTTTGGGTGTCAGGATAGCATTTTAACTTGGTACTGTAAGTAATTTACATTCAACACACTAGAAGAGTGCTGGTTACATGGGTTTCAAGTTTAGATAAAGTAAATATTTACAGATTGGTATTATTTTAACAAAACTTTAAAGGAAGCAAACCTAGTTAAAGTTATTTTACATACATCAGTGAGATTTAACCTTGTCAATTTTGGTTCTGACTTTTTTAAGCACTTTCCTGATAAGTGCTGAAACTAATTATTTAATGTAGTTTCTGGTTCAATAGACTGTAGATGGTTTAAGAGCACTGGAATTCTGAATAACTAGAATTTTTTCTCACAACACAAAACTCTGAAGCTTATACATAGTTTACTTGTGAAGAGTTCATATTCCATGTTTCAGTGTGAGTTGTGGTGGTGAGTTTGTTTTGATTTTTTTTTCAAGTTTTCTTTTATTTAATTTGCAGAAGATGTTTCTTTAATGGATTGTTTCCTCAGGTCAGAATTAATGTTGTATATATAATAATAGTTGGAGCTGAGGAAAATATTTTTGAACAACTTATGTAAATACTCACTGAATGTGTTATTTCTGGTTTTTTTCCAGTGTCTCAGTTTAAAATGGTGAATTACTCTTACGATGAAGACCTGGAAGAACTGTGTCCAGTCTGTGGAGATAAAGTGTCTGGTTACCATTATGGACTTCTCACCTGTGAAAGCTGCAAGGTTTAGTACAAATTACTTAATAGAAAACAAATCAAAATGATTTAAAATATTTTAAAATGTTAAAGGAAAATGCTGGTAAAAATAAACAAACAGGGGTGCATAGTTTGGGCTCTTTCTGATTTCATTTATTATTAGATTCACACCCAATTTTTTTAAAAACCTCATTTGCCCAAATGGAAAAAAAAAGTTAGATTGTTTTGTTGTATGGCTGCTTTTAAATATTTTGTTGTTGTGAAGTGATAGAGTTGTAGAAGGACTTTCAGTCCTAAGCAACCCAAGTATTGATTTTAGGTGATTTATGTACATTTAGAGTATTATTGTCCCTGTAGGATAAAGTGACAAACTAGTATCCTCAATACATTTCAACTTTACAAAATCTAATGCCACTGCTCCAAAGTTTTTCTCTTTCAATATAAAAATGTAAATTTCTGTTGTCATCGCAACTTCATGCTTATTTTTCCTACGAAGTATTTTATTTTAGTATTTACTTGGACATGTACACAATTAAAGTCAAGCAAATAATTTCTTGTAATATATTAAATAAAGAATATTCACACGTAATTTATCTTGGGCACATATTTGGAAACTAAATCCATATCTAATTAAACCAACTATTAAATATAGTTGAGCCATGTAAGTGAATTCAATAATTTGTCATGAATAAACCTTTTAAAGTTATAGACAAACATTTAAATCAGTTTTCTAAATGCAGAATATCTTACCCTCTACACCAGAACAATGCAATTTTAAACATTTCACTGTATGGCAAGCAGAATAAACCCAGAAAATCACATTTTTGTTTTTAAAAAATTGTATCTAGACAGTGAATGTCAAATATTTATTATGCCTCTGATATACACCATAACAATATACAAAGAGCAGATGTATCTTATGTTTCTATTACATTTTGCAAGTGTTCTAATTTATTCCATATAAGATTACTTTAAAAAGGCAGATGTCAGTCATTTTACAAATATTAAAGAGCAGACAAAAGAGATACTGGTCAGCATCAGTGTTTATGGTCCCATTGTTAGGGATGCAGTGGAGTACAGGCAAATCTCACCAATCTTTGACTTAAGTCTACAAAAAACACAGTATTAATACCAGAAAAACTCCTCTATAGTCTAGCAGTTTTCTCCAGGGTATATCTTGCTGAAATCTAAAATAAGCCATGTAACCTCATAAGTGCCTGAGTAGTATAAGACAAGTATCTGACAATGATTTCCGTAAAATAAAATGCTGAAACCTACGGTTAAAGTGAAACGGGCTGACTCTTTGTCTATCATACAGGGATTCTTTAAACGAACGGTCCAGAATAACAAAAGGTACACGTGTATAGAAAATCAGAACTGTCAGATTGACAAAACACAAAGAAAGCGTTGCCCTTATTGTCGATTTCAAAAATGTCTAAGTGTTGGAATGAAGTTAGAAGGTAAGAATTATTACTGTTATTGTATATTTATAATCTATACAAACTATTGAAAATATTACATAAATTTTAGCTTTATACAAATTATGTTGCACATCATTTACCACATCCATTTAAAAATACTTGCTAGTAACTTCTTATATGCTGCTATTTGTATGTTTTAAATAAGGGATATTTTTACTCTATTCATAAGTAGTAGCAGGTCAATTATAAGTTAAAGCTAGTTATTACCACAAGAAAAAATTGAAAACCTTTGATTTATACATAGTTTGATGTGTTGAAGAGTACCTGGATGAAAAAGTAAGAATAGCATGGAAATTACTTTTTAAGCTTTATAGAACAAACAGAATTAATTCAGAATAAAAACAGAATACATCATCAGTTCTCAGAATGGTGAATTAATAATTGCAACTAATTTCTGGTCTTTTGTATCAAGCATGATTTTATTTTATTTATATTTTATATAATATTTTGGTTTTGATGTGGTTTTGCTTTGCAATATCAATCTTAAAGAAAATGTGAAATAAAGAAAAATTAAGAATCTTTCCTCATGCAAAATTGCAACTGACATCAATGGGAGTTCAGTACACAGAGTGACTGAAGAATTGAGCGAAAAATATGGGTAAAATAATCTCTAAAAATATGTTGTAAAGCTATTATGAATAGGTATACTTTCACAATGAGATTTCTTGAAAAATTTAAAGGAAATATGAGATTTTAGAGTGGGTTTTCAAAGATCATTCACATACAGAGAAGAATGGTAATGCTACAAGGGTCTATTGAAATAACAGAATGCAAAATTACTGTTAAGAGGCTAGTAAGAGAATCTTGACAGTTCAACATAACACATTCTAACATATTATTTACACTTGGGCCCAGATTCTACATTCAATGGGAATTTTGCCTGAATAAGAAATGCAGGATCAGAATTGAACATTCTGTACTCATGCAAAACTCTCATTGTAATGAATAAGTTTTGCCTAAGTTAAAACTGCAGGATCATGCCAGTATTACAATGGATATATGTAGATATAAATGCAAATATGCATTCAAATATACAGACAGCATCACACAATTTAGTAAATACAACACTCATTACATTTCTCCACAGTGCACAGATAAAACTGGTACATTACACTCAGCGGAACATCTTGGGTTGCAGTATATCCCTTTGAAAACTAGTGGTAAAATAACAAGTCATTTGGAATGTTTTTGTCAGTATGGACATTTATCAGCAGGTTGAAAATATATTGCTAAACTGCTATTTCTAACTTTTTAATTACAGATAATCATACAGGGCCATGTTCTGTTCTCATATGATTGCATGCAACTCACTTTTGTGCAACTCCTACTGAAATCAAAGTATCTCAGGGTGGAATTTGACCTATAATGTGCAGAATGTTTTGAGAAGGATGCTAATATATATGTTACATTTATCAGCAAAATAGTGTATACGACTTTTCTGTTTCCTGCATAAGGGATAGTGTTAACAGCAAAAAATGCTTTAACTACAGCATTAACTAAAACTGAGTGAGAGAGAGAGAGAGAGAGACTGTAAAAGATTTATCTTTATATCCTTCTGTCACATCTGTACAACTTCTCTTTCTCTATCTGGAAAATTGGAAGAACACATGCTTTCATAATTGTAAATGCCTGTAACATTTATATATGTATTTCCCTGATTGTGATATATGGACTTGAATTCTAGTTCATAAATTACTGTGTATACCAAAAATCATTAATTGTTAAAATCTTCATGATAATGTACAGTATTGTGTACCTAGGATTCTTAATAAATTTTTAATGTTACACTAATCCCTAAGATAAAAAGCTCAAGAACTTAACCTCCAGCAATCTCAGCAGTCTCAACATGTCACCAAGCTGTCAAAGGTTCCTGTTTCTATCTAATTGCCATTGGGCAAGGTGGGCTTGGCGAGAACTACTCACTAGTCCATTAGATATATGCCATAGTGACACATACTGCTGTGACAAAGACCACCAATATGATTCCCAAGGCAGCTGTTGAAGCCGTTGTTTTAATTATTTCTAATGCCAGAGATATTACAAGCTATAACATTGTCAATAGTTTCTGAGTCAGTTCAACCTTCTGTATGGAGTATGGCAAGTAGGCAGCTTTCTCTATGCCTATTCAAATTGCATTTGAAAACATCTCTAGAAAATGAGGAATGTTCCTTAAACATTTGCAACAATATCTATAAACCATAAAGGAAATAATCTTTAATATTTGTTAAAGAAACCAGACTCATCTTTATGCCTATTGAGCATTTTACAGCTTACATTTCAGACAATTTTTTATAGTGGTGGTATGCAGTAATGGAATGATTATCATGAGATAACATGGCCCTCAGGATACTTCTCAGATGAGTTCTGGAGAGAAGCCATTTTTTTCCTAATGCTACCGTGGGTTGCAGTTAAAAAAAAATTATGAGATCTCAACAGCAATCACAGGTTATCTCATGAGCTGTGAAATTTCTGCAGCCAACCACTGTGTTTGTCCCTATTTATTACATCTTAAATGACCTAAACAATGAGTTCATACATGTTAAGAATATTTGTCCAATAGGTAACTAAGACAATTAAAATTCATTACATCAAACGACTTTATTTTCCTTTTGGAATCATGGTGCTGTTTTGATCAAAGTCAAGTAAGGGAGTGCTGCTGTCTTGCCACTCTTCCCTAAACGTGTGTCCAACTCAAGAATGTTATCTGCTTAAGTTTTAATGAATATCTTACTTTCTTCTCTTTCCCCCAACAGCTGTGAGAGCTGACCGAATGCGTGGGGGTCGAAACAAATTTGGACCAATGTACAAGAGAGACAGGGCACTGAAACAGCAGAAGAAAGCTCTTATCCGAGCAAATGGACTTAAACTGGAAGCCATGACTCAAGTGATCCAAGCAATGCCAACTGACCTGACAATATCCTCTGCAATCCAGAATATCCACTCTGCTTCCAAAGGCCTACCTCTGAACCACACTGCCTTGCCTCCTACAGACTATGACAGAAGTCCCTTTGTAACCTCTCCAATTAGCATGACAATGCCGCCTCATGGCAGCCTACAAGGTTATCAAACCTATGGCCACTTTCCAAGCCGTGCTATCAAGTCTGAGTACCCTGACCCTTACACTAGCTCTCCAGAGTCAATAATGGGCTACTCATACATGGATAGTTATCAGACAAGCTCACCAGCAAGTATTCCACATCTGATATTGGAACTCTTGAAGTGCGAGCCAGATGAGCCACAAGTCCAGGCTAAGATTATGGCATATTTGCAGCAGGAGCAAGCTAACAGAAGCAAACATGAAAAGCTCAACACATTTGGGCTTATGTGTAAAATGGCTGACCAAACCCTCTTCTCCATTGTTGAGTGGGCAAGGAGTAGCATCTTTTTTAGAGAACTTAAGGTAGGTAAAAAGCTCATATTATTTTAGATATGGGTTTTTAAGCAAGAAAATATGATTTGTTTTGTTAAAATGCATCACACTTGCTTACTTTATTTCAGCTTCACGTAGGTTTACTATAATGAGAATAAACTTTCAATTGATTTTGCTATTTTAGCATATTATGTGGGATATCAGAAAGACTAGGCGCTATTCAGACTTTTTTATATTTAATGCATCTCCCTCTCTCTCTCCCTCTGATCACAAATCATTTACTCTTCTGAATATATCCATTGAGTATATTGTATGCAAGTTACACCACTATAGGTAGCATTTACCTAATTGGTCCTGTTACTGTGGTTACATATGGGGAAAAAAACACTTTATACACTTATGTATATACAGCCCCAAAATTACTGTGTACTACTGGATCATAGGACCTGATGAAGAGCAAGCAAAGGTGGCTTAAGGTCTCCTTTGCACTCCCCTGATCCTAGAGGTACCAACAGACTGCTTTAACCCATGCTGGCTGCAACAGCCCCTTAGAGAAGCTGTTCCTTGGGCCAAAGTTTGCTGGAGCACTAAACAACTGGAACCCCTAACACCCCCTCAGACATGAATGACAGCTCTGTGATAGCCAGGAATTCTCTCACACTCAGGAATTTCCCAGCTGATTTGTTAGGGCAGCTTTATGGCCCTATTGTGCAATTGGTCCAGCATAGGAGGACTGGGAATTTGGGGGGGAAGGGGGAAACATCAGGTCCAGAATGTTAGGGGAGTAAACAAGAGCATTCTATAACCACTAGCTTAATAGGAGGATAGTTTTGGAATGAACAAATTGTCTCTTTCTGTCCCCAAATGAGAAGACACATTGAAATATACCCCTGAAACTTCCTGCTCTAGTGCCTGTTTCTGCATTTCCTTCTGCTACTCAGGGAGATGCTGTTTCTTCAACATCATTTGTTGTCCAGCCTTGTGACAGTCATTGGTTCCTTGTAGGCTTACTCTGTAGCCAAGGGAAGGTAATACAATTTGCTAATAGAACTGCTGCTGCAGAGTTTCACTGAGCACTGAAACCTCCCTTGTGAATCAAGAGTACTGAAAGGGGACCCTGTTAAAAAAAGGCACAGGTACAGAATAGGATGCTCGCTGCATCAGCGTTGTTGGCTGTTACAAGCATGATGATGCTAAGACACATTGGGAGTGATCTCTGAAGGCCAGTTCAAAGGAAGCTAAGGGAATGTCCTTGTACTACCCAGGCAACTGGAGTATGGGTGGCTCTGACCTCAGACGTATTTTTCCACACCATTCATGAGGTTGGCTGCAGAAGCCTTGCATACTCAGACTGAATGATAAGGAGGGTCATTTAGAGGGAAGGTGATTTAAAAAGGGAAAATAAATGTCTAATTTCATCTGATTTATTTGCAAATATAAATTATTTAAGATTTTATAATAAGCCTTACGCTCTGTTTTAAATATTTTGAAGTTTCTATAAAATGCAGAAACAAACTTTTAGCAAACCATTTCCTAAAAGTCAAGTTTATTTATAAAGGACCGGACCCTGCTGCTCTTACATTGAAGAATACCCAATGAAATCACTGAGACTATTCACAGAGTAAGATACTACTCAATATGAGTAAAAATGGCAGGACCTGGCCTAAAATTATTATGGAGTTATGTGATAAAATGATAATCTGAAAACATCTTTAACAGATATTCCTTAAACATTCATCTTTTGTAGTCCCAAAACCCAGTGTGTATAAAGACTAACCGCTCAGATGGCTGTAGTGTGGACAGTTATAGGAGACAGCCATTACCTCCAGCATCAGCCTTGTAGAGTCTCTTTATCCCTTCCATCCACTATAGTAACCACACAAGATGCAGAAACTTGTTCCATACAAGAGAGAACCAACTTTTCCAGCCTATAGAAGTTTGGGGACTACGTACATTCTATATCCAGCAAGCAGATTTTTTTAAAATAGGCTTTTTTAAAAGCACTTGTTCATCTTAATATTTGTACCTTTTACATCATAGGACCGTATACTTCAGACAGTTTAATATCTGCTGACAGAGATCTTCCTCTTGGACAATGAGCTACTAAACCACAGAACATCCCTGGAAAAATCACAAGATAATGAAGCACACCAGCACATATAGGAAATCACTCCACACCTGATGGATTTTATTGCCCAAGTCCCGCAAAATGTTGAGCATGTTCAACTCCCAGTGACTTCAGTGGGAGTTGTAGGTGCTCAGCACTTCACTGGATCAGGTCCTAGAGTGAAAGACAACAGCATATCCCTTTGCTGCTAGAAGAAGATGAGAGAAACAACACTAAAGCAGGACTTATATCCCTATCTGAGTGTGGTTCCTTCCCAGCCCCCGCCCTCCATCACCTCTTGCATCAGTTTCAGGTGTCCACTCCTGGTCAGTGCAAGAGGAGCAGACATCTCAGAATGCTCCACAGAGCATGAATACTGAAGGAAGCATATTTGGCCTGTGGATATGATTTGAAGAACTCAAGTGCAGTATGGCAGTGGGAGGCACTTGTGGGGAAAGAGGGACTAAATCGCCAAATGAACTAGCCCTAGTCTTGCCATTCTCAACTGATTCAGACCAATACTCACAGCTGAGAAGCATGAGATGTATAAGAATAAGAAAATGTATCTCTTATTATTCCTATTTCTCCAAGTTTAAAGATCCATTGCAGGTTAGACAGGTGCATAAAAAGAGGTCTGGGAATAAGAGTTTCCCTTGGATGAGTGAATCACAAATGATGAAACAAAAAAATCTGCATAAATAGTGGCTAGTAATTTCATAATGATCCAGTGCATATAGATCACATCTTACACAAATGGGTAAAAATTACTAAACAGGTTGTTAGCAAGCCATTTAGTTCCTTCCAAACCCATTGTTACATGCTCATCTCTTCAATGCACGAGAAAGAGGGAACCTTTTCTTTTGTCCATACCCTACTGATTTGGAGCCAGAAAGCTTAAATATCCTTTAACTCAGGGGACTGAAAAAGAGACATGATGACAAATTGCTGTCTTAGCTCATCCTTGGGGAAATGACACTGAAGTTTGTTCATTATTTTAAGTTTTCCCTTTATGATGATTATTTTAAAATAACCTCACACGATAATAAATGCATATTTACTTTTAAAATGGTTATGTCTTGAAATTTCCATTCAGTTTATTCATGATCATCTTCCTCTGAGCGTATCTGTTCTATCAAAATGCCAACTTCTCTTTTGTCATCCATGACATAGATAAAACAGGAAACACCTACCACTAGAGTAGTAGACTTACACCGGGGGGGGGGGAAGAGAGTGAGAGAGACTTGCCCTATTGTGACAATACATAGATTAAATCCTCATTTTGGACCCTGCTCCTCAAAGGTCAGTTAAACGATATATTGTAGCCAGGGGCAGCTCTAGGTATTTTGCTGCCCCAAGCACGGCAGGCAGGCTGCCTTTGGCGGCTTGCCTGCAGGAGGTTCCTGGTCCCGCGGATTCGGCAGCACGCCTGCAGGAGGTCCGCCGAAGCCGTGGGACCAGTGGGCCCTCTGCAGGAATGCCACCGAAGGCAACCTGCCTGCCACCCTAACGGCGACCAGCAGAGCACCCCCTGTGGCTTGCCGCCTCAGTCACGGGCTTGGCATGCTGGTGCCTGGAGCCGCCTCTGATTGTAGCACCCTCTTTGCATTGTACTGGACTCTTCAAATCTTTGGAATGATGTTAAAGATCTTTTCAATCCATGTATGAGTTAAATTCTGGGGATCATTCTTTTCATGTTGGAGAAACAGAGAAGGGAATAATTAGAGTCTTCAAATGATGTTTATTATCATTTGCGGCAATGAGCTATAAAGTATGCATAACAAATATTTTTCAAGCTTGGTAGTGAAATGATATTAAGAAAATGTAATATTTTAAGACTGTTAATCTTACTTATTAAGGGCCAGATTCTGCCAGTTTTACAATGAGTGGCACCTTAGTCTGAAAGTTGCCCTATCTGAAATTAATGGAACCACTCGTGAAATAAACTACTATGCATCAGGGAATATGGATGTCAAAATCGAGCTCCAAATGACTAGCTGGAGTCTGGAAACTTTGATTTCAACATCTTGCTAATATCTCAAACATAAATATATCTTTTGTGTAGCCCTAGATGATGGCTGTGTAGCAGGCTGTGCTATCCAAGAGAAAGGTCTTTACAAGGCTAAAAAGAAAACATTGCAAGAGTTTCTTCTGTCCAAAGACTGGCCCCATGGCCTTGCATAGCCCCAAGACTGGATACAGAAAGTTCCAGTGGCCTCCATCTTCCCTAATCAAAATGTTAGAAGAATTCACCAACTGCTATCAAAGCTAATGTATTCCCCGCTCCATAATGGGGAACAGCCTCTGTTGCTGCATAACTCAGGAAGACAGTAACACTTCCATGAGCCAGTAGCCATCAAATTGCATTCATCTTGATGCAGTCCTGATTATGCTGTGGCATAATATCCAGGAAAATAGCAAGGGCCCTGGACTCCAAAAGTTAACTGAGGTTGGTAGTACCTAAAAGGCAAGGATGTAATGTTTATCTCAACATCTTCCAATAATTTAGAGAGTGGATATTATAGGTCAAAATACTATATGGACACAAAATCCCATTATCCAGCTATGCCAGAAGAACAGGAGGCACTGGATGTGGTTTAATTAGGCTGCAACTTTATTCTTAAATGCTAGGGAGTATATAGCACGTAAAAGCATACAGTGCAGGTAATCCCATAATCATTTACATAAACTAAAGGTTAGGTGGTGATGTCAGTCCTCCCCTTTACTCATTCTGGTCCCCAGACAACCTGCTGCTGGGCCACCCACTCAACTCAAAAATAGTTAAAGGGGGGGCTATTAAGGAGGAGGAGTTGGCTGCCAGCTGTACCAGTCATAAGAGTCCCAAAACCCATTTCCTCTCCTTTAAAGAGTATCTCCTTTAAATTCTTTACCAATCCATGTTATCTGAACACTGTATCCCTTCCCTGTGGAGTACTTGCAGTGGATATCTGCCTCATATTTACATAATAAGTTGTGACATCATAGTCTAACCTCTGTTTCATGTCCACCCCAACTAAGCCCCCATCCTCCTGTGGGAAGAAGAAAACAACCCACCTTGCCTTAGCCAGTCTGGCAGTGAGGGAAAAAGTCCTTTCTAGCCCTTTGAGAAAGGAGTAACTAGCTTAATGACCACAGCAGATCATGACAAAACCTGGCATTTAACTACTTCTGGGGAGAGAGGGGTATGTGTGGGGTTGGTGCAGCTCTGCCTGGTCCAGGTTAGAGGACTTTTCCTGCACCAGGGTGGACCTAAGTAGTCCCCCAGCTCCACAAGTTGCACATTTTTCCTATAAGCCAGACAACGGCTCCTACCATTTAATGTGTGGTGAGGTCATTTAGCAAATAGCTGCAAGTGTGGGCAGCTTCAATGACTTAGATGAAATAACACCAACTTACAGCAAGGAGGATTCTGGCGTGTAACCCACACTTACACAAAGTATACAAAGCCACATTTATATAAATCCCCTCTCCTTGTCCAGGACACTCCTCTTTGCAACTTTAAGTAGTGCTCCATTTTCACCTGTTTTACACTGCTTTTCCTTCATTAAACTGCTGGAAAGAAATTATATTAATATGTCATTTAATTGACCTTTGAGGAGTAGGGGCTGATATGAGAAGAGCTTCAATCACTGTCTCATTACACTCCTTGCCTCTTCTAGTTGTCAGAGTTTGGGAAACGTAACTCCCTCCACAGCAAAATAAGACTATACCCCTAATTAGCATATGTATGTTTGTTTGTTACTATTGTATAATGCCTTTATCATTAAGGTGCAAGAAAAAATGTAGGACCAAGGGACTTCAATTAATCTGCTTAAAACTGTAACATTTAGGCAACTGGGCAGAAGTAGTGTTCTGTAACTTCGGAGCCACAGGTTTCAGGAAACTGGCTGCAAGTGCTATTGTTTTGCTATTGCTGTGTTCTTCCTGGTAAATTGGACAAAATGGATTTGAAGCACTGGAATGGGTTACGTAGGGAGGTGGTGGAATCTCTGTCTTTAGAGGTTTTTAAGATTAGTCTTGACAAAGCCCTGGCTGGGATGATTTAGTTGGGGATTGGTCCTGCTTTGAACAGGGGGTTGTACTAGATGACCTCCTGAGGTCCCTTCCAACCCTGATATTCTATGATTCTATGTATTGTTGTCACAACGGGATAAGTCATCCCCCCGCATACCTCTTTGTCATTAAGATGATCATTTTTATTATGTTGATGACAGTTTGGTAATGTAGTCAAGACAGGATAATAGTGAGGAAGTGAGATCTTTACAAGGTGAGCATGCAATTTAAAGTTGGAATGGTAAACTGGAACATACCCAGTTTTAAAACATTGAGAGGACACATTTATTAGGGCAAAGTTCTTTTCTCCCCTCCTGGCTGGTACAGGAGAGACCCCCAAGAGGGCTGTCCAGAAGCTGCTTTCTTATTTAACTCCACCAGCAATGATGTTTTTGGATTTCTTCAACTTCTGTGTGGCAACTCTATTGGAGTTATTGCTCACTTGGGGCTACAGGATTATTTGTTTCTCCTGTGCAGGGGAAAAGGGAAAACCAGATTTATGGAAGGCCTCCCTGTAAGTGGCTTTGCACTGTTGGAGAAGGTGCCGGTCCATTTTCTAATATATTACTGTCTTCAGGTTTGGTCAGGGCAGCACAGAGCTACGTTAAGGATACTGTGCCCTTTATTCCTGTACAACCATGGATCCAGAGTTTGTAGGCTGAGTTGGACAATACAGTGATTTCTGACCATATCAGTTCAGAGCCAGAATCCTCTTTGCTGTAAGTGGGTCTAATTTCATCTAAGTCAGTGAAGATGCCTACGCTTGCCCCACAACTGCATTTGGCCTTTTGACTTAAATTATATTTCTTCCAAGGTTTTAAATTCTCTAAGGTCTGGTCTACACTGGGTGGGGGGGAGGAGGTGGAAAGCGATCTAAGATATGCAACTTCAGCTACGAGAATAGCGTAGCTGAAGTCAACATATCTTCGTGTCCTTGCAGCATGGGATTGACAGCTGCCGCTCCCCCGTCAACTCCACTTCTGCCTCTCACCCTGGTGAAGTTCCAGAGTCGACGGGGAGCGCATTCGTGGATCAGTGTATCACATATAGATGAGACGTGATACATTGATCCCCGATAGATCAATCACTACCCACCAATCCGGCGCGCAGTGTAGACATACCCTAAGAAACAATGGTTTGACAATGTATGTTTCATAGGACCCAGTCTACTCTGCTACTTCTGCTATATAAATACTTTGAAATTTGTTCACCCTGGTAGCAGAGACAGATGGCAATTGGGCAAAAGCCATTTAAATACATTTAGATCACATGCTCACCATCAATTTCAATTAGCAGAAACTAAAATGGGTTCTAAATGTGGTACAAAGTATAGTGTGGACAGAATCAACAAAATTACTGGGCTACATCTTCCATCGAAAAGCATTACAGATAATACTTCATACATCACCCTTAATTCCAAATGTCTAATTCCAAACAAATAAATCAAACATCCCAAAACAGAACCCATAAAAAAAGAGGGAATTGAATTACAGAAGTTCAAGAAATATTAAGTTCTCTCTTATAAGATTATTATAGAGTAGGAAATCTATGTTTGTGAAGAAAAATATTAGCAGTGGAACTCAAAAAGTTTTCCTTTGGGTGCTGGAAGACTGTTACATTATTCAGCTTAACTAATCAAATGCAACTGGGTAGCTTGAAGTGCTTTAGATTTTCCTTGTACTTACATTTATCAAAGCAGGAAATGCAACTAACAGAGCTGATGAAAGGAATCTTTTGCAGTGTTCTTTCAATCAGGGATCTTCCAGAGCAAATAAGGAGAGAACAGCTCTGCTGTTTAAAACATTTAGGTTCAGGATTTCCCTTAGTATCAATGGTTATATTAGCTAGTTAACGTGCTGTCATGTATAGTTGTGGATTTCTGGTCAAGCTTAGGAAATGTATTCCATGATATGGAAATAGGAATTGCCGTCATTCTTAGTCTATTTCTCAAACTGTGTGGAAGAAATATTGGGTGAAAGTATCAATCTTGTACAACCAAAAGAATTACTCATTTAAAAAAAACTTTAAATTGACAAACACTGAGTGTACTTTGATGAAAAACAATTGTTCATACTGACATTTTTATCTGAGAAGACTTGGAAGGCAGTGGTAAAATCAATATTACAAAAGGAAAAGCCTCAAGAGAGGACAAGGATTGATGGAGCATAGAGACTAAGCTACATACACCATCTACAGGTGAGCCTTCTCAGTCAGTGAGGTGTGTGTGTAAGTTTACTTTGCCACTGTCTTTGCTGTATCTGTTCTAAGGGTAAATACAGGATTTCAGTATCTAGGGCCATCATTCTGACATCCTTCTTGAACACTATATTCATTCCTGATCCCAAGCCTTCTTGGGATGATAAGAAAGCTGATTTTCCGTGCCCAATTACTGCAGGGCTTGTGCTGAGGCAGCCCACAAACATGCCACTTAAGGGGGTATGTTTGAAATAGACGCTTTCCATTAGAGTAGACAGACTCACCAACCCACCTTAGTGATTAGCCAACAGGTGATAATGATGTTTAGTCATTTATGAACTGAACAGGACTTGAACTACTGATGATGCCATGAGGCATCCAGTCCACCCTAGAACCAGAGTCTGATGTGATAAGCAAAGGCACACAGTACAGCAATTAGCTGGAAACGTGACATGTAAAGCAATTTCAGAATTTCCATTTGCTTAACTTTCCCTTTCAAAACTGAGGTGAAAAATCAGAAGCTCAAGGCAACTCTTTGCACTGAACTTTGAATGTTTTATGGGAGACATTTACCCATCCAGATTAGAATGAAAAGATGCTGCTCTGTATGAAAAGCCTCATTCTGTAGGCTTTGGTCAACCAAAAACAATATTAAAGTCAATCCAAGGTAGGATTGGGCCCTTGATCAGAAAGTGGGCTGCAATGAATATTGGGCCAGATTTTCAAAGGTATTTAGGTGACTAAAGATACAGATAGGCACCGAGTACAGTTTTCAAAAACAGGTAGGCAGGTTAGGTGCCTAGTTTCCTTTGTTTTTATCAAGCCTGCTTAGGTGCTTCTGAAAAATCCCAATAGCATCTCTCTTCATCTTTAGGCTCCCAAATATCTTTGAAAATCTGCTCACTGAGTAAAACTGAGGAGAGAATGGTACTCCCCTCAATAGTACCTTCTACCTCTTCTCAAACCAGATTCTCCCAGCTGGGGAATGTTCCTCCTCATGGAGGTGGAAAGCTGCATTAAGTTTGATGCTGGCTAGATCAGCATCAAGGTATCTACTAAAGAACCATAGGGCGGGTAGGGAGACACAATTTCAGCACCCACCGCCTGCCCCATTTCACACACAGATGTGGGGCAGCACTCACCACCTCCATGCCCCTTGTACTGGGTGCTGCTAGAGAAGGATATGATATGGTCCACAATCTTCCAGACTATTATTTGGACTATTATTTGCTGTGCTGATGTAGGGTGCAATTTCATTCTCTGTTAAATGACACAACTTTTATAACCATGAAAAAAGGAAGAAATTCTAATCCCGGGGAAAAATCACAGATTTGTCCAGTCACAGAGGAATGTTAGTTTCATGGTGGGAGGTTTCTCCTTGTAAAAAATTCCTTTCATCTTTGCAAAGTTCTATGTGAGAACAAAATGCCCTGCTTTTTGCAAACAATGAAAATAATTTTTTTTTAGGGGGGAGCTGTTTTCAGTTACATTGAAAGTTTTCTCATCCAGTTCTATCAAGGAAATATAGATTTAAGGGTATCTTTAATTTAACCTATTGCACCTAGAAACTGTGACACCTAAGGTAAAATCCTGGCCTCATAGATGCCAATGGCAAAACTCTTACTAAGTTCAAAGGACTGGGGATTTCACTCCTTTGGTACTAGCCAATGTGATTTTATGCTTCACATGTAGAGGTAACATGTTGTTTCCGAGTAGGGAGATGATTATTTTTCTGTATATTAACATACAGTTTGGAGGAACCCCTAGAATAATGCATTAAATTAATGGGGCAGAAAAATATTGGCAAACTGGAAGGAACTAGGAGAAGAGTGGCAGCAGTAATTGAGACTGGAGAAACTGACATTAAAGAACTGCATATGCAGAGTTTGGTCAAACCACCACCTCGGGAACTACATACACACATAGAAGTGCTGTATCTGAATGAAGCAAACACCAAGGACAGTGAAGAACTGTGTTCTAATTGCAGTAGTAACAGAGTGATACTAAGAAATGGAAAATTTAGGTTGACTGTCAAGAAACATTCCCTAATGACAAGAGCTATCAAACTGCGCAATAGTCTCTTGGGGCAGCGGTGAAAGTCGCATTGCTTGAGTAATTTAAAATTGGTCTGCACAAAGTATACAGCTGTATACTATAGAGAACTGTTCAACATACGCAGAGGAGTGAACTAGATGACTTACTATGTCTTTTCCATCTTTGATTTTAAGATTGCACTATAAAAATCAGTTTAAGCCCCACAGGAAGGAAGAAACAAAGATGTAAACTGAATTTCTTAGATTTAGTCAGTATAAATTAGGGGACAGATCATTCATTGGGGTCCAGTTACTGGTCCATAAATGGCATGAGTCCATTTATTTCACTGAAGCTGTACCATTTTACACTAGCCAAAGATCTGACCCCTAGATTTTTTAATTATTTTTGGCATTTATTGAATCCATCAAGCTTTGCTCCATTACCCAGCCTCAATTTCGGAGCATTCAAATTATTGCCAGCTTTACTTGCAAACTCAGGCAGGAGGTAAAGTCATGCAGTGGAAAGTGAATTCAGTTGCTTAATTATTTTTCATGCTAACTACTCTACCTATTTTCTCAGGAGCAAAAGCAACCTTTACAGAGCAAGTTTCACTTTTGATGTGAAATCCATCATAGCTTCATTACACAAGGTGGAGGTGTGATAGTTTTGATAATTAACTTATATCTGAGTAGACTGTACAGTGTCTATGTAATTTTTCCCAGTGTTAACTCTATTAACACAAAACAATCAGCCAAACTTGAGTGTAGCACTTAATACGATGACTACATCCAAATTTGTTGTTCTGTTAACATAGGTGTAAGAGGAATCCTGCGGTGAGGTATGATGAATAACATGGCTATGTAATTACTAAAGCAGGCAAACCTTCTGGTGAATATTTAATTTACTGCGGCACCAAAACTATTCATGACTTTGGGTCCAATTTGACAATTAGTTTCAGTCAGAAAAGAAACCTGAAAAAAAAAAGTTGGAAAAACTGAAATGTTTTGTATCGACATTTGACATTTAGCTTTGAAACAACATTTTCAAAATGATATATCGGTTTGAATCAACATTCAATTTCAAAATGTTGTTTCAAATCGACATTGGAAATGTTTCATTTGACCCAACAAAAAAAAATATTTTTTGTTTTGGCAAGAAAGACCTTTTAAAAAATGTAGTTTTAGTTCAAAACAAATCAAATTATTTTTTAGATTTTTTTCTGTTCAGCCATTGAACCGAAAAATCAATTATTTGCTCGCTTCTATTAATTACTCCCTTTCCCCCTGAACCTTCTAGTATGAGCAGTTTTTAAAAAGCCAAATAGTAAAAAATATTTTTGTTAAAAGAAAGCTCTTGGGAATTGAATGTTCTAACTTGCTGTTTGTTTTCTGATTGATTTTTTAATGAAAAACCCATCTAATTACCTTGTTCTAGTGGTTCTAAGGTTTATAAGTAAGTATTGTTGATAAAAAAAACACAGTTTATATTCAGAGAATGAAGAGGAGTTAATACTAAATTCGAGTACATTTTGCTTACTTGTGGGCTTTCCATATCATAACATTCATTTGAAATGGCTCTTTCATTTTGTACTTCTGCGAAAATGACTAAATTTTTTTTAAAAGTACTCTTAAACTATCATTAAATTTGTACTTTATAGTCTCTTGATGCACTGCTCTGTTAATTCAGCTTGGCAGCAGGATATAGGATTGCAATACCTTGTGTGTCGAACAGAAATAGACATGCAGGCCTCACTCAGACAAAACCCGCATTGACATCAATAGGAATTTTGCCTACGTAAGGGAGTATAGAACTGTGGCCTAGTTGTTGAAATGACTTCTTCCTGAAATGAGGAGAAAAAAAAAGTCAATTATTTGCTGAACAAAAGCAATATACTTCAGGGAAGCATTTCCCTAACAGCAACTAGTTTACAGATTAAAATCTCAAATCTAGCTGTTTGACAGCAAGTCTATTTCCATTTCATTGATGGTCACAGCACAGGGTCAATCTTATGCAGTGCAAAAGGGGGCAGGGGCAAGTGCAGACCTGTCAGATGATCTGTACCTTGCACAAGCTTCTGCACCCCGCATGAAATTCACCCTTGTACAGAGGGCCAAACCCAGGCCTATGCACTACATAAACCCTCCAAAGTAGACTTACGTAGGCCTGAGGTGGTGTATAATCCTAGCGCTGGCCTCCTGCAGAGGGGTGAATTTCACCCCACTCACACACTCTGACCCATTCCCTTTGCCCCCATCTCCCCTCCATTTTCCACCTTGGCGCAAAGGCAGAAGAAGGGCATATGTAAGGCTTCAAAACAGATTGAGGAGTGGTTTGGGATGAATTTCCTGCTCCTGATCTTGCAGTACACGGCAGCCATTTTGGACAAGTCCATTATGTCTGCGCAGTTGTAAGATAACTGGGATACACACTCAAGAGAGCATATGATAAGCAGGATAAGGAGTTAGGCTACCAGCTGTTCAGGTTTGTATTCCACACAAGTGCAATTCCCCTTGTTTCTGACCAGTGGTAAATTTGAGTTAATGCTAGCTATCAAGGAGCGGCCCCTATTGAATAGCAAATCATTGATCATTTTCTCACGCTTTCCTCCAAAACTTCTCTTAACCCAATTGATTTCGATAGAGTTAAAAGGCATGATACAAGTTTTAACTCCAATGTATCCTTTTTACACATTTTAAATATTGGTTGTTAGCAGTTGCAACTGGAGTCACTACTATTAGGTTATCAGGACAAGTATAGGGCACATAAAAGAAAAGAAAACAAAGGTGTATGTCTTATGGATATTTTAAAAATATTGAATACTTGTGTCTTGATAAAGTACCAATAATTAAAACAATTGCAATGTACAAGAAAGTTCAAGTAAATGTTTGGTAAGACATTGAATAAACACATTACTGAAAAAAGGAATATTTGTTTCCTCTATTTCTGGAGATTCCTATAGTGATCATCACTCTTGTATTTGGAAAGAAACAAAAATCTGTATTTATTAATACAGAAATAGAAAAATTCTATGTTTACATCTAAATACAGCTCTTTCATTTGTAGACAGAAAAGTAGCTTTGAAAAGTTTGTTGCTAAATAAAATCTTGGATCAAATAAATTTAATTAATAATGTGCTAAAGCAACAATAAACACAGGAAATATACATGAATAAAGTGTTCAGAAAGTCAAGCAAATCTTTTAAGGCTATAAATATCACCTAGGCTAGGCCACTATAATTAGCAAAGGGTGAACAAAAGAAGATATCCAGAAATAGATGGGGGGAGGGTGAAATGTCTTGGCTAACCTTATTCAAGTGTTCTTTCCATAGCATAGGAAATGGTTCTAGCTAGCTCAAGAGTTCTGTGGCTATTAACTGATTTTAAAAGGACATTTCCATGTTGTCTCTTTGCCAAGAAAATTCTTTTACTGGCATGTTTCCCATATACAGGAAATATCATCCTTCCTAAGTGACACTGGATGTGACGAAAAATTATATCTTCATTCTAGTGCTACAATGAGCATGGTCTATTTGTCTCAACTGATTACTTTTATGTATTTTATGTATTTATTGGTGAATATTTAGGGTCATATTGTAACCTCACCATCTGCCTTAAATAAGGGACAGTGCTGTGAATTGTGGCTCTGAGGGCTTAAAAAAGCTGTGATTTTTTTAACCCCAGGGTAACTAATGAATGTGAGCAAGTTTGAGGTAAAAACACAGGCACATTAGTTTTACCAGGAAGTAAATTCACCAAGGGTAACCCCAGGTGGAAGTATAAGTCTGACTATGGCAAGTTAACCCCACAGTAAATTGAAGTGCCTGGTCTTCATTATGATTTTACCTCAAAGTAGCTCATGTACATTAGTTACCCTGAGATTAAAAACACAGCTTTTTTTTTTCAGCAGTGACGACAAGCCTTTTGTCATCATTCATTCTCTGATTCCCCCCTTGCAGAGGAGGTGAGGGTGGGAACTTGGGAAGGAAGCATACCCCTGTGGTATGCAGCGCAAGGACGTTGAGAGGCATCTATACCCCCTTGCTCCCTAGGCGGGTGATTGAGAAAGTAACAACCTTGCCCTTAGTGATTATCAGTGTGAGTCATGTTGCAGGTGTGGACTCAGTCTAACATATCTTACTGGGAGAAAACTTCCATGGAAGTCAGTGGGAGTTTGTCTGAATAAGGAGTGCAGGCTTAGGTCCTACATATGTATATTTAGAATTTAGTTTGTAGTGTCTGCCTGGTTTCTTTGATAGGAGTTTCCTTGTTAAATCTCTCACTATTATATTTTTGTAAGACATTATTCACCTGTTTCCAACTTCCCAAATATTCTCCCCTTTTCCCTTTCATTTCTCTGCCTCTTGAAAACTGTATTAGCACCAGCTTTGCCACCTGAGGAAGCATTTTTAGCCCTTTATATCTATGAGACAATTTGCATCCCTCCACAGAAAAACCCACAGCAGGGGGCCAGAAAAATTATGTGAGATTCCCCCTGAGAGGTCTCTGTGAATCATCCTCTCAAGAAAGAGGAATTTGTGGGGTTGTGAGGTGAGGAGGTGGATAAGGCTTCCCATCCCTCTTGAAGCCGCAAATCTGTGGGAAGGGGATCTTCTGCATGGACAAACTCTGCCTCTCTGATATTCCAGTGGTCTCCTTTCTGGAGCTCAGTAGCAGCCACAAAGATGGCCCAGAGGTAGCCAATCCAAACTCTACTAGCTCTCCCCCAGATTTTAACAAAGAAATCCAGCAGTTAACAGATGATGATGCTGTGCAGAGTAGCCTGTCTTGTGCTCCATTCTCACTTACCTTGGTATCCATTCCCACAATTGGTAGAGTCCCTTCCATTCAGAGGGACTTCATAGGGTGCTAGAGAGGGGAAAACAGTGCCACAGATGTAGAACTCCCTGTCTCCCCCTTCTGTGCAGCTTGGAAGAGATCTGCTCACAGAAGGGATTCTCTGGGCCTCTATTTAATAATTATAACTTAAGCAGTAGAACAACTCCTCATAAAAAGCATGACCAGACTATTTTATGCCCAAAACACTGAGGCAGTAATTTTTAATATGAATTAGACCCACACCACCAAGACTGTTACTCTTTGGAAAACCTAAATTGCTGCAGAAAATGACATCAAAGAGACCATCTTTTTGTTATATGTTTGTACAGTGCCTAGCATATTTCCTTGTCTACCAGGGCCGTCCTTTCTATTCATTCTTTTACTATCCCAGTCACTATGGAACATGACCTCCCTTTCCGTAGACTACACAAAAAACTGATCTAGCAGTGAAGAAAAATTAAACCTCAGGACCCTGGCAAAACCATAATAATTATATAAATTATTCAAATTATACTGTTTTGTTTTACAACAGCAATATATGTATCTAGCCAGCTAAATATTTTTAATTATCCTGATGCTAATCTTAGCACTCCATCCATAAATTAGAAAAAGTTACGTTCTCTGTGTAGGGGACCAAAATTCCCTCTACCATATTTAGGGCTAGATTCTGCCACCCTTACTCAGCTTGAATAGTAATATGCTATGCAAACAATCCCATGGATTTCAATAGGACTCTCTGTAGCAATGTACTACTCAACTTGAGTAAGACTGGCAGAATCTGTCCTTTAGTTTGCACTGCTTCCTGCTTTGTTGTTTCAAAAAAAAAAGTTTCTGTAACTGTAGTTAACATCTTGAGAACAAAAAAATTGTTCTGCTTTGGGATTTTGATCTCAAGCTTGCATGCTCACATGTACCCAAGGACATATTGAACAAGAGGCATTTTTCTCTCTCTTTAGAAGTAGTATTCCATGTGGCTTTATGTGCTCACATAACCCCAGTTCCAATATTTCAAAAGATACAGAACTTCCCAGCATGATGATAAAGTTTTCCTGTGTTCCAATAATAAAAGCTGAACGTACCAGTAATTTCCAGTTCCTTTGTGGCCAGGCAGCTTGTGAAGACTAACTCACTCATAAGTACCCAACTTGCAATATCAGTGTGGGAGTCGGAAACAGATGTTCACTGGACAATACAATTTGTTGTCAGTGTCGATACTATGTGGCACTTTTCCCAACTGAAATTGTTTGTGGATGGAAAAGAATGTAAGGAGTGATTCATGCCCAAAATGATTATTTTTTTCATTTGCTAGGTGCTACACATCTAAATGAGTGAACAATAGAGAATTAAACAATCAAAATACAGTATGCTGGTCCATCTATGTAATACTCTACCAAACAATGTCTACAACATTTTCCCCAGAGCCATGACTAGTCTCAGTATTATTATGAAAATGTTAAGCACACAGGGTCAAATTCACTACAGTTATAAAATGCATAAACTCTACTTAAGTCAATGGTGCTGCACCCATTTATGCTAGCAGAGAATCTGGTCCACAATATCTATCTATTTTCCTAGAGATTCAGGACAGTTTTCTTCTGTAAAATTACAAATTAGCATTCTCGTACATAAAACAGTTAATTTATTTTAATGGCTTCTCTGTTTCGTGGCAATTTTTTAGGATTTTTGAATCATTCAAAAATTATCAAACACTTAAAATAGTAAAATCTTCTCATGAGAATAGAATGCCTAGCCTTGATATGAAAATATCATGAATATTACAAAAGCAAAAGCACTAGATCATACTTAGTGTAAGAGACAATGGATTAGCCTAGGTGCTTTTTAAATTAAATATTAATTTTTCAGAGATGCATCAACCATATTTAACAATATACTGGTGCAGAAAAGCTACTTGAAATCAAGCCTACCATGTGACGATATTTATTAAAACAATTTCTTCTCAATATGAGCCATAATTAAAGTTAAATACATGACTGTCATAAGTCAGGGGCATCCCTACTGTATTCTTACACTGCAAATCTGTGATATAATGTTCAAGATACGTTTAAAAATTAAGACATCTCAGCTCTGATTCTGTGCCCAGTGAAGGCAATGGCAAACCTCCGATCCGGTGACAGATTGAAGCTACAAAAAGTTATGTGAGCATGCTTCAATAAAGGAAAATAAAGAAAAAGACAACTATATTCATGATAGGGTCCAAACAGGAGTGAAATTATTTTAAACCTATAAGGCCAAAGTGTTGATTTGTTTTTACAAAGACATGGGGTAGTATTTGACAGAATTACTGTAACAGTAATTTTGCTCTTATTGCTTCACGTATCCTGCAATAAACTCCTTTAAGTACTATTTGCATAAAATACTTTTATCAGCACAAAACATGAGCTGATCTTCAACTTTGCAGAGATGGAGGGGGATTAAACTATCACAACATTGAACTTTAAGATCCCCTTATGGTCCCACAATTTTAAAGGTTTTAGACTGACTGTAAAGGAATAGTTGTAATGGAGGGGTGCTAGTTCTTCAAATGATTTCCTTTAAAAGTTTAAATTCCATGCCTGACTTCCAAATTCATCATGTGATATGAATGAAACAAATTAGCTGACCAGATAATGCACAACACATTAATAAATTAATAAATTATATGTATATTTTGAGTGTGTACATGTGTATATTTGTGCAGGGATTAAACTAAGGTTTTCATCACAAGTGCCAAACGTGATTTAGGCTTAGTTGAATCTGCATTTGACCAGGGGTTTAGACTAATCGAGCAGCAGTTACATTTCTCACTTCATCATCATGTCTTGGATTGTACGGACAGATCTTTAATTTATGAAAATGACAAAATTAAATGTTCATACCAGACATGCCATTAGGCTAAGGGGGTAGAGGGGAAAGACTGTATTAGGCCTTGTCCTTTAGTCTGCACCCAACAGAGAAGAAGCCCTGAATGCACAAAACAGCTGGGAAACTTCATGTGTAGTATGCAACTTGAATAATGAATTCAAGTTAGAAATTAATTCTAATTAGGGTTTGTTTCATTTGACTATTTCCTGGCCCTGCAGTCCTTGTCTTTGTAAAATAAGGATTTATAGCTGTTGTGTTGTCTTGGTACATTGTCTTTTTCAATATTAATATTAATCGTGTTTTAGCCATCATGCAGATTGAATTCTAACAAACACTTTGGGACTTTTAAGAGCTTTAATTGTAATACTATCTCTAGAATGTGGTTATCTTAAAGTTTTGCTATTAATTAGCATTTCAATAATTACAGGGGGGGTTAAGTCTTTTTTTTTTTTTTGTAAAAGTAGCTAGTCCATTTTGAAAATGTTGTTGATGTTAATATGTTAAACGTCCACTGAATAATTTGTGGTTGTCCCTTCCTGCCAGGCCACAGTTAGGTGTTTAAAAAAGTATATTAACTTATACTGGAAACAAATTTCAATCTTTATGTTACAGGAAGGATTTCAAAGAGGATCAGAGAGAACTTAAATTAGAAAGAACCTGCCCTACTTTTTATTAACTAGAACAAATATTGTTTGGAAAAGAGGAAATCCTTGGACACTGTATAATATCACTTTGTAAACCAGAGTTAGTTAGAGTGCTCTGAATCTCATCTTTTGATCTCAGGCAATATTTTTCTCTGTTATGTCACAGAGGTCACCTGGCTCATGTGTGACAAACTGCCTGCACAAGTCACAGTGCCAGTGGCAGAGATTTGTAACCATGTCCCTGGTCCATTGCCTTTGAATTATTTCACAGGCCCTCTGCTTTACATTTACACTCTGTCGGAAGATGAACAGGGGAAGGGAGTAAAATCAAGGGCAGGGTCTCATCCTGAAGGACAAGGGGAAACAGGTGGAAGGTTAATGGCCCTGGAGCGTATCCACAAGCCTCTCAGGCTTGATATATGGGCCTCAGGCCTAAAACGGGCATTGGCTTTCAAAGATATATTATTTCATTTGAGGAGAGACATTCTGGAGTTCCTGCATTTGTCTGCTGATAGATGATCCTCTGTCCACAATTGGTTATGGCGTGTGAGTTTTCCTTGGGCCTGCTCCCGTACATAAAAATTTTGCTGAGCTCTCCAACCTTTCACATGCCTTTAAGAATGGGACGTGTGCAGGCCGTTTGGCAGGCTGTTGAATTTTTGTGGCTGCTATTTTAGTAGCTCCTTTTGAACCAGGAGGCAAGTGGGGGATGAAAGACACTTCTGTTCATTCATACATAACTTGATAAGGGAGGCCTTGCAAAAAAAAAAAATAGATGTCAGGAATCAATTATGCATGTGTGTGTCAGGGTCCTAAGATGAGCTTAGATCTTCTAATGCAATATTTATGTATTGATATTTTACCTACATAAGGATACACTGAGTAATATAATAATTTGGAGAACTTCTCACAGTCCCCTATCATTTTGATTTATAATATTTCATTTTTACTCATTATTTTCAAACGTGCTTGAGTATTTGGTGATGGAATAAATTACCCAATCCATAGCTAAAGATACTTTACTGGGAGGCCTACCCAGCCCTGTACTGAATGTGTACTGGGAATTGCTGTACACTTACCATGAGGTGCTCAGCACCTTGTAAGGTGGAATTGAACCTAGGTCTCCCCTTTGATGAATCCCAACTCCTGGATAAGTGTTCTAACCAGTTAAGTAAAAATCCTAAATTCGGCACCTTGTAATATCAGGTCCTTACTGATTACATTTTAATTAAGTTATTGTACAGTTAGGGCCCAATCCTGCTTTCATCAATATCAGTAATATATGATTGAGTTGAACAGTCAGGATTAGGCCAATAGGGCATGATCCTGCAAAAACGTATCACTTAGATTAGCACTTAATACCAAGCATAATCCTGTTGATTAAATAGAACTATGCTTAGTGGTAAGAACCACAACCAACAGTAACTGTTTGCAGGATCAGACCCCTGCTCTGAAAGTTAATTTATACATTAATTTGGACCCTGATTCAGCAACACACTTAAACACATTCTTAAGTCTCACAAGCATAAGCTTAAATACCTTTCGATAAAGGTTTCAATCCAGCAAAAAAGCCTGATCCTGCATTCACTGCACACCCAGAATTCCCACTGGCTTTTCTTTGGCTGTGACCATGATAAATTATCACCTAGCATTTTGTTTAAAGTGCCTCTGGCTAGTTAACAGATTGTTAACAAGTTTTTGTTTTGATTTTTAGGATGTTTAAATACATATATAATGTTTGTGTCTCTATTTCCAATAACTATTATAAGACCGTATTTCTGAGATGACTTATTCCTATACTTTGACAGCATGAATCAAGGAAAAGTTGCTTCTATAATTTAGCTACATAAAATATTATTTGTTTAAAAATTATTTTAATAGACTTCATCTTAGTCAGTAGATTTTATTTAAAACAGTTCATATAAATTATTTTCAAATCTGCCACATTTTTATTCCTGACATTTTTGCTACAGATATATTGGATAAAACAGTCAAACAAAATCATGATATATATCTATGTATGAAGTTACCATGTAGTTTTTGTTTGTTTGTGCTGTCTTTAAGAGTTTGTGTTCATAGAAATAATTGTTTGATTTTTATAAAATGGTTGTTAGGTGAAAAACTGAACCTAGAATCACGGGAGGCTCAATCTGAAATTAACATTGAACAGAAGTATTCCTACGTTGCTGTGTAGTGTATGGCCTTAGGGCCTGATTCTGCTGTCACTGAAATTAAAGGCAAAACCACCATCGACTTCAGTGGGAACAGGATTAAGATCATCTTCTATTTCAGTCAGTCTCTGTAGATAATGTGCTGCTGTAAAGCAATTATGGATTCCTTTAGAATCCAGCAGAGTTTAGGTTAGACAAGTGAGCTAAAGACTTGAGAGACGTATTTAGTACCTACTGCAGCAGTAGGAAGGAAATCTGAGAACTTGTTAAAAGGAAAGATTTAGAATCAGAAATTCTACAGAGGGAACTGAACAGAGGGTATTAGCAGTCAGGAGGATCTGCTTTTCCACTTGTTGCTTTGATAATGGATAAAAGGCTGTCATGAACTAGAAGATACCAGCTGGGAGCAAATAGAATATTCCTGGTGGAGGGCTGCTCCCAGACTACACAGGCATTCTTTTAAATTATACAGAATACAAAGAAGTTGTTTTTGTCATCATCATCAGTGTTGCTGTGGGTATCTTCTGTCCATGTTTAAAATGTTTGTCATTTAAGTTTATTTTAAAATTTATTTTTATTTGTCTTCTCTGTGTTATTTGCCTATCGTTAAATAGACAAAAATACTTCAAATATTTCATTTAACTGAATAAGGAATCCCAGAATACCAAAGAACTAGATCAAACATAAAATTCTGTTGCCTTTGTGGATCTCTCATTTGTTCTGAATATGAAGGGATTGCACCTAGGACTCAGATAATCATACACTTGCCCTGGGAGGAATAACTTGCTTGTAATCAGTTGCTTAGTTGTTTTCATGTAGACAAAATGTTTGACACTATAAAATCAATGGGTTCTATACCTGGAATGGAAATTACAGTAGCAATATCACATGTTAGAACAAGTGATCCCTGCATGAAACAAACAAGTGCAAACATGACAACAGGCATAGGGCCCAATCCTGCAAACACGATTCACTTTACTTGTGCATAATCCCTTTGTCTTCAAGTTACTGACATGCTTAAACATGCAGGATTTGGCCCATAGCATTTGCTATGGTGATTGGTCAATAAGATCAGGTATAGTGCTTACCTATGCCAATAAGCAGTATAGCTGCTACTAAATATTGCCAGGGCATGATACTGCAGTTCTTCCTCTGGCAAAACCACCACTGAGGTTAATGAGTTTTGACCAAGAAAGAACTTGAAAGATCAGGCCCATCAGACTGTAAATGTTTTAGTGGAGCTGAGTTATTTCAACTTGCATTCTTCCAGCCAAAGCAAAAGGCATACTTAATGCCCCGTTTGTCATTCTATACTGTTCAGTTTAATGATATATTTAGGGCCTCATCTTACTTTGTATTCTTATGTGTAATTACCTGTATTAAAAAAAAACACTCATTACTGTTCTGTTCCACTGACTTAATTATACTCTTTAATTAAATCTTGACTAACTGGGGGTCACTGCAGTGTCAATGGGATTTGTCACTGTTTGTCAGCAGGTGTCTGGTCACATCTATTTCTGGTTTCCCTACTGCTGCAATCTGTTTAAAAGCTTGGTCTTTTCTAAATGCAAAGGACAGTTATGTGTTAGCTGATTGTGTTTATTTTGTGACATATTAAATGAAATGCCAATGAATCCACCCAGTAATTTTCTTTTATATTAGCACTAACTGGTTCTTTAAATTCAAGACTTGGAAAAGCAACTGTAAACCTTGTCAAAACACAATCCAGTACCTTAGATGTTCTCCTTTACAATGCTTATCCCTTTCTTCATAATAGAAATTGTAGTCTTATTCATTTATAAGATAATTGTGTATACAATAGATGTAAAACATATGTTGCAAACATCAATCCAGTGATACTTCCTCCCTCTCTCCTCCATCCCTTCAGCATGGAACGAATCTAAAACACTATCAGCAAGGATAAGCTAAATTATATTGTACACATAACAAATACAACTGGCATTTCTAAGCTGTGTTGCTTAGAGTCAAAATACCAACAGGCCTGATTCTGCGCTCCCTGAATAATTCAAGTTTTGTACGTGCAATGAGTCCATAACGGTGTCAAATTATATCTGCTATTGCTTTCCATTTCAAATTTACATGTTCTGGGTTTGTTATTTTAGTAAGTTACTTAAGGGAAATACAATTCCCATGTTTATGTATATAATAGGCACCTAATGTTCATCTGAATAATTGATTAGTCAAGTCAGGCTTTCATAATTAGTTGTTGGCTTTCCAGTACAAGCCCACAAAACAGTTGCTGTCAGTCTGCAAACATTTTTAATTTATTAATATATATGTTATCAAAAGAGCAGCAGTAGTTACCTGGAAAGCATTCATTATTTATTCTTTGGAGGCTGAGATATGTGTATAGAACAGAAATACTATTTTCAATCTATTGTAACTTTCCCAGAAAATTATCTTTTTCTGCTGAAGGTTTTCATGGCTGTTCTCTGTCTATAAGCAACTGCTTTTTGGAAGTTTTATAAAATTCTGTTAAATCATTTCTGAGTTATCCAAAGATGAAAAAATGGTATGTTTAAATTGGGTTAAGAAACTATGCATACAATTTATTTGTAGTTGGATAAATAACCGTCATTTAGATGTATAGGTAGTAATATCTATCAGCAGTAACACTATCGGTAGATACTATGAATAGAAAAACAGATCTGTTGGTACAATACATGTAGTAGTGGTATCCAAGTTATAAATTGTGGAACTATATGATAAATTACAGATTTATATGATAAATAATTTATCATGCACTTTGATTGCCTCACCTGAACTTGGCCCACTAATCCATCTCTGCTGCCTCAGATTCCAAATCTTTCAGCAGCTTCCAAGCAGCTGGCATTTTTTAAAAAGCAACTTGCTGCAAAAATGTTTCCTTATTTACCCGCCAGTGTGGAATTTCCCTACAAAACTACTTCAGTGCGAGGTCTACGAGAAAAAAATATTCAGTTATAAACCCACAATAAGTTTAAGGTTCAATGTATGATAAACTATCTAGGCTAGAAAGGTGCTTTATCCAACTGGAAAGCTAGCAATCCCCCCTTTCCATTAGAAGAGAACATTTGCTTCTAGCACAGATAGATTGTGAGACACTGGATTTTCAAAGGACATTATGATTTATAGAAAAGGTGTTATTAAAAGTCTCTGAAAATTATTGGTTATACATTTTTCTCTCTGGCACCAATCCAGGAAAGCATCCCTATTCACAAAAGTACTTGAGCAGGTACTTAATGAGACTGAAGCACATGCTTAAAGTTAAACAAGTGCATAAGTGCTTTTCTGTATCAGAGCCCCTCCAATGCCTGTGAGCTTGGACTCAAGCTCCTAGCTTTATGGGCAGAAGAATGCAAACATCAGGACCACTACAACTTCTTCAAAATGCAAATCTAAAACATTTTTAATAAAGTTCTCCAGCAAATATGTGTTGTAAAAAGTATATCATAGTGCTGTCTAGAGATTTTTTGGCTGCCCATTTTTGGTGACTTGAAGCATGGTTTCACCACTCTAGGTTACGTGGTCCCACAAATTCATGCCACAAAACTTTCATACTATACCACAGCATCACATATAAAACATATATTATAGTATATATCTATACCTCATATATATGTAATACATCTCAATATATAGAATCATAGATTATTAGGGTTGGAAGGGACCTCAGGAGATCATCTAGTCCAACCCCCCGCTCAAAGCAGGACCAATCCCCAAATCAACCCCCTTGAGAATTGAACTCACAACCCTGGCTTGAGCAGGCCAATACTCAAACCACTGAGCTATCGATATTCTGTAAGCATGTGCACAAATTTATATTGAGAGAGAGAGATGCATCTATGTATAATATTCCTCAAACTGAAGCCTAATAATGCACTTCCTAATGCAAAAGGCAAATATACTTCTAAAGTTGTAGGGAAAAGTTAATATTGCCTTGTATTATTTTGTATTATTAGATTAATAGCATTTTCATTCCCAAGTGTCATAGTAATTACAAGATCATATTGCAATACAGGCTGTGTCTGTAAAGAGTCAGAGCTAAGGTTACTGTGGCAATCTTAACCATAAATTTACTGATTTGTGTATTGTTAAACTCTCAAATGCAATGTTATAGTAATGTAGGTTTTTTTAATGAGATACGAGTTTAAAAGCATCAGTAATTACCTGGAAAGCATTTATAATTTAGTCTGTTGGGATAATTAAAGATTAGAGCTGTGCGAACATTGAAATATCCACACTCTCATTATTACCAAACAAAGTTCTCACCAGTTCTCTTGTCTATTAATTTAAGGATTTCAAAATATTTCCCACTGGTATTGTATGGTTATCTCCGTTCTTCCATCTAGATTTTGAAACAGTATTATTCAAAAAAGTGTATTATTAGGGGAAATGAATATATTTGTTAAAGTGATTTACATTTTCATGCTTAGACAGGTGAACTGATCACAAAGAGGACTAGAGATCATATAAATAAACAATGAATTTTAAAGCTGAATAGGATCTCAGTCTGTTTTTCTAGGTTACAGTTAAATGAGAGTCATTATGTAGGCTTTCAGATAAGCTCACAAAGCTCTTATCTATACAAGCCTGATAGATCTGCCATTATTCTTAGTGAATAACAGAAGTTATAGCATTCAGTTTCATTAAAAATGCATTAATCCTTTTTTAGTAACCTTCTAATTCATTGATTCAATTATACACCGAACAATAAAATGTTTAGTATAATAAAAATACAGTACTAAAATATGCTTTATATATAAATAGTGTGCTGCAGTCAGATTATACAGGGTTTTAAAAATGTATGTATTAACATAAGAACGTCAAGATTTTGGGCTACTAAGTATGATTTGTTTGAACATTTTTGAAACCAGGTACTAGACAGAAATTTGGTGTTTAAAAAAAGAAAGGCTGAAATGATTCCATGAGACAGCACTCATAGATTATACCCAGTTCTGCAATCGTTTCCCATGCAGAACTCCCACTAAAGTCAATGCCAACATGAGAGCTAATTCGTTAAAGAGCCAGGCACTATTGTAAGACGTATGCATGTAGTAGCCCTAAATATTACAAAGCCCCAAGCATTCAAAAGGTTCTGAGCAGCGGGTGAACACTTACGCTTTTACGGAGTACATTGACCTGAATTTGCCTACTAAGATCCCATTGCAGGATCAGTACCTAAAGTGATAATAGCAAGGGCCACATTCTGAGGAACTTATCCACAACTTTTGACTCAGACGAATTCCCACTGAAGTCAGTAGGGTTTGGTTTTAATGGTAGCCAAGTGAGAACCTCAGGATTTGTTCAGAGTTAACAGGAAATATTATATGGGTTTTATGCCTGTTACACAGTAATTGCAGAACATGGCAATTTTATTAGCAGATTTAGCAGCAATGGCAGCTATTACAATTTTATGTTAAAGAAAGTACACTAGCCATGACCTCCTTAATTTAAACATAGCTGTTAGTTTTGTTGCATAGATTATCAGTTACAGCAGTGGTTTTCAACCTTTTTTATTTTGTGGACCCCTACAAATTTTGAATAGAGATGCAGACCCCTTGGGAAATCTTAGACAGTCGAAAACAGTTGAAAACCACTGTTCTATGGTAACGACAAGCCCTTTCACGGACCTCTTAGACATAGTCTGCAGACAATAGGGCAGTGATGCTGGAACTAAGGCTGTGGCAGCACCTCCCCCTCATCATACACAGGGTTTACAGTTTTGTTTAATTACTTTTAGCACACCCATTATACAAATTGTTTCAATGCCACTGCCCGGGGATCTGCAGACCAGAGACTGAAAACCACTGGTTACAGTAATTCAGCCTTTCAAGAATTCTATTCATTCACTTTGCCAAGACTAGTAATTTTTTTGACAAACCAGTAAAGTATCATTAGTTGTACTTTATCCATTATCTTCATTGACTATGGTAAAAGTAGGTAAGTAGAATTTTACCTGGGTTGGAAAATTTCCATGGCAATTGTGCATGGCTGGTGTAATTTCTATAAGAACTATAAAGCAAGAGGAAAATAAAAGCACACTGTATTTTCATTAGTCATCCCTTTTCAGCTTTATGTTCTTTTCTCTGTAGCAAAGGAGATTTATTAAAAGCAACGACCTGAGGTCTTCATTCAGATATGAGGTTTGCGGTACAGTATAATTTGCACTATAGGGCAGAGGTCACACTGATGAGTCTGTTAATACAGTCACTCTGGGATAAGATCCATCTCCATACTTCATCATACTGACCTAATAGCTCATTGGTACTTCCCTCCTTGAATTGATTAGCTCACGTGTGAAAAGAGATTGATAGGTTTCTGACCCTGAGGATTCTATCGGGGCACCACCCATGACAGGAGAATTAGATGTTTTCACCACTTCATTTGGGTGGCTCATTATGTGCATGACTCACATAATAAGGGAATAAGGGTCATATAATTGTTTTATCAATTATTCAGAACAAGACATCGGGAGTTTTTTCAGTTTTGATTTATGCTATTACTATACTGAATCTTTTCCAACCAGGACATACAAAGTAGGCATGAATAACCTGAATGCTAAGCATGACTACCTTCAGCAACCACAAAGGTTATTGTGTAGGGAGAGTTGTGGTATTGCTACCCTTACTTCTGCATTGCTGCTGGTGGCAGCAGCGCTGCCTTCAGAGCTCAGCAGCTGAAAAGCAGCAGCTGCTGGCCAGGAGCCCAGCTCTGCAAGCAGAGCTGCTGCCAGCAAGAGTGCAGAAGTAAGGTGGCATGGTATAGTATTGCTATCCTTGCTTCTGCCCTGCTGCTTGCAGAACTGGGCCCTCAGTCAGCAGCCACCACTACATGGCCGCTCAGCTCTGAAGGCAGTGCAGAAGTAAGGGTAGCCATACCACAGTCCCTCTAAAATAACCTTGCAACTCTCAGTTGGGTCAGAACCCCCAATTTTAGAAATACTGGTCTTCCCCATGAAATGTGTATAGTATAGGGTAAAAGCACACAAAAGAGCACATTTCACTGGGGGAGACCAGATTTCACCGTCTGTGACGTGTTTTTCATGACTGTGAATTTGGTAGGGCCCTACATATGAGACAGGAAATCTGTGATGCAAAATAAACTGCAGCCAGAAGACAAATTTAAAATTGGCTAATGGTGGAGTGTGTTAAAAAATGTGTGCATGGTCATAGTATAAACTGAGGGCCTGATCATTGTTTAGGTCAAGAAGTTTTGTCTGAAAATTGGCTACTGGATCAGGTTCTAAAGTATTTATAATAAAAAGTAATACAGCCCAATTTCAGATATGTCCGATTGCAGGACACACAGCTATGCAATGTTATAAAGGTCATGGAGTTAGGCATTCTCATTGTATGCTTATGGTGAGGTACATGGAATAAGACAGCAAATTGCTAATAATATCCTGCTGCATTATTTCCCTAGACATTCTGGCTTTATTTTGGGAATTGCCCATTTATGGGGATTAGTATTTTTTTTTAATTTAAAAAGAAGTTCCTGTGCATGTTCCACACAGTGAAGCAGCCCTTTATAATAGCACAGAGACCTCCGCTGCGACAGGGATCCATTATGCTAGGTACTGTATAAACACATAATGAGAGACAGTTTTGCTCTGGAGAGCTTACCGTCCAAATAGATGGGACAGACAAAGGGTGGGAAAGAAAACAAAGACACAAAAACTTGCCCAGGTCATACAGCAGGTTAGTAGCAGACCCAAAAATTTCCTGTCTCCCAGTCCAATACCATGTCTATTAGACCACAATGAATATGTTTCTAGATAGGTTGAAGTTACTTTTTTTAACCTTTAAATTTTCTCCCAGCAATGCACCTGCATTAAAGTACTGTTCTATTGCACCCCATAAAGAGTTGTTAAAATTGGGGAGTCACAATGGAATTTCACTTGATAAAGCTGACAGTAAATGTACTATAATTTTACTTACAACTGAGCATCCAGATAGCCTTGACAATCAGAGGTAATTGTATAATCAAATAGTTAGAAAATAATTAGCACACAAATTTCTCAGATTAATTGTGGCTTGCCAGATCCTACAACATAGTGAAAACTTAATTTTCTATGCATTCCTTGCAATCTGTATTACAAGATCATATAACTTCGCAGTGAATAAAGAATAAATATTGGGTGAGCTCTTGAACCATCCAGTTAGGTCTAATTCATTGACAAATTACTGCGTGTAAGGCACTCACTGGATGAAGGGGAGGTGATCCACAGCAACAACATAGTTCCTTTCCTCATCCCCTGGCTAACACCCAGAACTGAGCAGAGAAAACCTAATAACTTGGGGTGGAACAGCCTCTTAAACTTCTTCCGAGATGAAGGAAGAACCTGCTCTTGCATATGGGCATTTTTGAGCAACATTTAGAGGTATTCCCACAAGGCTGTGTCCAACTGAGTGAGTTGACCACTGCTTCAGCATTCCATGGTCACGTCTTGTAAGGTCCATGTTCATGTCCAAGCACCAAGTCCTTTACCGGAAAAACATTTTAATTAGGGCTGTCAGTTAATCACAGTTAACTCATGACCTTAACTCAAAAAAATTAATCGCACTTATAACAATAGAATACCAATTGAAATTTATTAAATATTTGTGGATGTTTTTCTGCATTTTCAATATTGATTTCAGTTACAACACAGAATACAAAGTGCACAGTGCTCACTTTATATTATTTTTATTACAAATATATGCACTGTAAAATGATAAACAAAATAAATAGTATTTTTCAGTTCACCTCATACAAGTACTGAAGTGCAATCTCTTTATCGTGAAAGTGTAGCTTACAAATGTAGATTTTTTTTTTTTTGGTTACATAACTGCACTCAGAAATGAAACTGTGTAAAACTTTAGAGCCTATAAGTCCACTCAATCCTACTTCTTATTCTGCCAATCACTAAGACAAACAAGTTTGTTTACATTGACGGGAGATACTGCTGCCAACTTCTTAACAACAATGTCACCAGAAAGTGAGAACAGGCATTTTCATGGCACTTTTTTAGCTGGCATTGCAATATATTTACATGCCAGATATGCTAAACATTCGTATGCCTCTTCATGCTTTGGCTACCATTCCAGAGGACATGCTTCCATGCTGATGATACTCATTAAAAAAAATAATGCATCAATTAAATTTGTGAATGTACTCCTTGGGGGCGAGAATTATATGTCTCCTGCTCTATTTTACCTGCATTCTGCATATATTTCATGTTATAGCAGTCTCGGATGATGACCCAGCACATGTTCATTTTAAGAACACTTTCACAGCAGATTTGACAAAATGCAAAGAAGGTACCAATGTGAGCACTCAACCCAAGGTTTAAGAATGTGAAGTGCTGTCCAAAATCTGAGAAGGACAAGGTGTGGAGCATGCTTTTAGAAATCTTAAAAGGGCAACTCTCTGATGCGGAAACTACAGAACCCAAACCATCAAAAAAGAAAGTCAACCTTCTGCCGGTGGCATCTGATTCAGATGATGAAAATGAGTATGTGTCAGTCCACACTGCTTTGGATCATTATCAAGCAGAACCCACCATCAGCATGGAAGCATGTCCTCTAGAATGGTAGCTGAAGCATGAAGGGACATATGAAACTTTAGCTCATCTGGCATGTAAATATTTTGCAATGCCAGATACAACAGTGCCATGTGAACATCTGTTCTCACTTTCAGGTGACATTGTAAACAAGAAGCAGGCAACATTATCTCCTGCAAATTGAAATCAACCTTGTTTGTCTGAGTGATTGGCTGACCAAGAAGTAGGACTGAGTGGAATTGTAGGTTCTAAAATTTTACATTGTTTTATTTTTGAATGGAGTTTTTTTGTACATAATTCTACATTTGTAAGTTCAAATTTCATAATAAAGAGATTGCATGACAGTACTTGTATAAGGTGAATTGTAAAACACACAAAAAAATGTATTTTTCAGTGCAAATATTTGTAATAAAAAATAAATATAAAGTGAGCACAGTACACTTTGTATTCTGTGTTGTAAGTTAAATTAATATATTTGAAAAGGTAGTAAACATCCAAAAATATTTAAAATAAGTGGTATTCTATTGTTGTTTAACAGCACGATTAATTTTTTTTATCTCTCAACAGCCCTGATATTAATGCATAATTGTCTATTCTTTAAACCTGTTTCTTCTCTCATTCAATCAATATTTCAGATGCTTTTTAGTAGCATAAATTTGTTTGCACTTTTACACTTGGATTTTTCAGGAAAAGGGCTAGTTTACTCCTAAATGGCTAAATCCTTGGGCAAGTCATTTAACATCCAGAGGCCAGAATCTGATTTCATTTACACTGGTGTAAAATCAGAGTAGCTCCACTTATACCAGGAACAGAATCTACATAGCATCTCAGCTTCCTGATCTCTAAAATGCAGATGATGATACTTTTCTGCCTCACAGGTTGTTGTGAGAGTTAATTAATTAATATTTTCATACCACTCTTTGGAGATGCTAAACAATAGCAATGTGATAGCTGCCTGATAAGTACCAAAGATGGACAGTAGTATTATATGATTGCATGTATTGCTATTATTACTAATGCTAACTCTAATGTTTACTCGTCCCTCGTGGCCAGTGTAGCAGACAATCCTCATTCTCACTTCCATACTATTAGTTTTTTCACTCTTCATTTCTCCCTCAGCTCAATAAAATTCCCACCTTGTTTTTGATAGTATGGGAGCCATTCATTTCTGCATAGTTAGCAACCTTCTTATTTTGTCTGCTGGTGGTTTCTCCTAACTTGTCATTTTCCTGGAATTTAGGGCAGCCTTTGATACCATGAAGGTATTTGATTTCCAGAGCTGCCTCCAAAGTTACACAGGCATGTCCAGCTCCTTCCTATCATGGTTCTGCATCTGTCTAGCTTATCATGCATTCCCTGTCTCTCATGGTGCCTCTTTCTCTGCATCATCATCCTTCTGTACAGTATCACAGGGTCTTCTGCTTTTCTTTACCTTTTCTCTCTTCTAGCCTTGGCTTCCATTTTCACACTGATGATACCCAAGTATACCAATATGGTGACACCTTTAATGATTCCTCCTTGCCCTCCTCCTCCTCTTGTTGTTTTGCCCACAAACTTGTGGCCTCCTTTTCCTTAAGGCAGTTGCCTTAGGGACATCTTAGCAGGAGCAGCTCTATGTTTTTTGCCACCCCAAGCATGGCAGGCAGGCGGCATGCTTGCAGGCGGGCCGCTGGTCACGCAGATTTGGCAGCATGCCTGAGGGAGGTCCACCTGTGCCGCGCCATCGGCATTCCAGCCACTGAATTGCCACCGAAGCTGCGGGACTGGCGGACCTCCCACAGGCATGCCACCGAAAGCCACCTGCCTGCTGCCCTCACAGCGACCGGCAGGCTGGCCCCCGCGGCTTGCCGCCCCAGGCACACACTTGCTGCGCTGGTGCCTGGAACCACCCCTGCATCTTAGGCAACAGGAGCATCCTTAAGTACAACTCCTCTTTTTAATTAACTCAAACACTTATTTGCCTCCACTGTAACACTGGTGCTATTCTTGACCCTGAAGTTACCATCTCCCACATCTTCTATCACTACCTCCACAACACTGCCCCTGTATAAAACTACCTCAGGCCACGTCCACACTATAGAGTAAAATTGAAATTAATAAAATCGATTTTATAAAACAGATTTTGTAAAATCGATTTTATGCATCCACACTAGGGCACATTACTTCGGTGGTGTGCGTCCATGGTCCCAGGCTACCATCGATTTCTGGAGCAGTGCACTCTGGGTAGCTCAGTAAAAGAATGGGACCAATAACTTCGATTTCCGTCCACACTAACCCTAAATCGATTTAGTAATATCGATTTTAGGGTTACTCCTTTCATTTAGCTGGAGTACAGAAATCGATTTTAAGACCCCTTAAAATCAATTTTAAGTGCCTTGTAGTGTGGACGGGTACAGCGTTAAATCGATTTAACGCTGTTTAAATCGATTTAACACTATAGTGTGGACCTGGCCTCAGTTCCAGTTCTTCTGTGAACATTCTCCATGCCATTATCTCCTCTTTCATAAGCTATTGCAGGTTCCTTCTCTTTATCTTCTTCAACTCAGCACACATCTCTCTCTCTACTGCTTTCTCTCCACTGATCTATCCCCCCACACAATCTGGTTACTGTTAGGGCCTTCTCTTCTGCAGCTGTCAACATCTGAAACAACCTTCCTGTATCTTTTTATTTCATCCTTGTGCTATCTCCTTTCATATCTCAGTTGAGAACATATCTTCCCTCCCCTTCTGCTATAATCTATTACAGTAATTTTATTATTTAACTTTGTAAAGTGAATTGGAGACAATGCAGTATTGTACTATCTGCCTGGATTGCTAAAGCCATAATACAAATGCTATTCTTTCTGTTTCCTGTTTTATATCAAGGAGCCATCAGTGGGCCAGCAGAAGAGTTTTGAGGCCCATGTACTTAAAAAACATCCAAATATGGGCATAGAGGAAAATACTTACCCTTGTATGATCAGATGTGCATCAAAGGAGTTGTGTGGAGGCTGGTAGATGGGGGTGTTATGAAAAAAAAAAGTGTTTTAATTCTTGAAACAGAGTAGGTCCCCAGCAAACTGTGTGAACTGAGCAAAGATTAAACAACTCTTAAAATATAAATTTGATCATCATATGTCAGACAAAATGCTTCATATATAATACATTGATTACAATTAAGTACATAAACAGTATTGTTACAACACTAATGAATCTTTATGGGAATCCAAATTTTAAATATTTTATAACATGCCATTGAGAAGTTAGACATAACTGCCTGTACAATATGTAGATCAACTATAAAAAAAATTACCCCATTCCAAGTTATAAGACTATTCTAACTGAAGGTCTGGGTGTTCATAAGAAATGGCATATGTCATCCAATATATGTATGTTCTTTGTGTGCTCTATTAAGGTGTAAGGTCTAATCATCTCTGATATATACCCAGGACAAAATTCTGCTCTTCTTTACACTGATGTGATTTCATAGTAACTCCATTGGAATTATGATTACAGTTGAAGTTAGTGGAGTAATTGTAGAATAGTATTGATATAACTGAGAACAGAATCTAGCATCTTGTGTACAAACCAGTTCTTGGAAGATATTGTAGGTGTCACCTGTTTAGTGAGAAAGGTTACACCTCCTTTCCCTTATTCCCTGGCTCTTTCCTATTATCCACACCCCCTTGAGCAGGACCAGCTCCAGGCACCAGCATAGGAAGCAGGTGCTTGGGGCGGCCAATTCAAATGGGTGACACTCCATTCGGTATCGGTGTGGCACGTCCGGGTCTTCGGCCGCAATTCGGCAGCTGGTCCCTCATTCCTTCTCTTCCTCTTTGAGCTGCCGCTGAATTGCCAACAAGAAGAGAGGGAGGACCCGCTGCCGAAGTGCCGCCGAAGAAGCGGTGCGATTTAGCTGCTGCCGAAGAGCCACCGCTCCTTCTCCTCCTCTTTTTTTTTGCCGCTTGGAGCTGGCCCTGCCCTTGAGTAGCAATAATGGAAATCAAGAGATGCAGACCCTGATAGATAGGAGAATATATACATAACAAAATTTAAATTAGAGCCAATTTAAGCATTTTGTGTGTTTTAATGTATGCAAAAATCAGCACTATGGGGCATGCAGCACTTGAAAATAAGTGCATAGAGAGGTTATTCTAGTTGTCCATTACCATGACAGAGGTTCTTTCTGAAATTAGCATGTCTCTGTTGCACAAGAGATAAATATGTTCTCCATCTTATATTTAGTTGATTGTTAATAGACTATTTCTTATTGCAAAAAATAAATTCTGTTCGTACTAGGATGAAGGTCCTCCATAATCTTTCACACTATTAGCAATGCATCTGTATGTGCAGTATTGGTTTCTCTCAGGTTTTGATGTTGCTGTTTTCTAATAAATTTCACAGATGAGAACTAATACAGTGGTAAACTTTATATACAGACTACTGAAATAAGTGTCAGCTGCAAAAATGGGGTAGGTGTGATAAAAGTGATGCAGTAATTGTCCAATAAATCACCACGAAGGAGATGAACTTTAAATGTTAGAAATCATTTAGCATAATACTAAAACACTTGTGATTCAAATATGTCAACAGGGACCATAATCAAAGGTTGTTGAAATATATTCAAATATATTCAAAAATAAGACTGGGGCTTTTCAGCTTGGAAAAGAGATGGCTAAGGGGAGATATGATTGAGGTCTATAAAATGACTGGTGTAGAGAAAGTAGATAAGGAAGTACTGTTTAGTACTTCTCATAACACAAGAACTAGGAGTCACCAAATGAAATTAATAGGCAGCAGGTTTAAAACAAATAAAAGGAAGCATATATATATCTCATAGAACTGCCTTCACTAGCAGGACCAAGTACTGATTTTGCCCCAGATCCCTAAGTGGCCCCCTCAAGGATTGAACTCAGAACCCTGGGTTTAGCAAGCCAATACTCAAACTACTGAACTATCCCTGCCTCCCTTCATGCAATGCACAGTATTTCTTCACACAATGCAAAGTCAATCTGTGGAACTCCTTGCCAGAGGATGTTGTGAAGGCCAAGACCATAACAGGGTTCAAAAAAGAACTAAATAAATTCATGGAGGACAGGTCCATCAATGGCTATTAGCCAGGATGGGTAGGAATGGTGTCCCTAGCCTCTGTTTGCCAGAAGCTGGGAATGAGCAACAGGGGGTGGAACACTGATGATTACCTGTCCTGTTCATCCCCTCTGGGGCACCTGGCATTGGCCACTGTCGGAAGACAGGATAGTGTGCTAGATGGACCTTTATGTTCTTAAATAAAATCACCACCAGTGTTTTAAAATTCACCAGGCTTTGTCCTGTCTTCTGATTCCCAGCAGTACATCACTGTGCATTGTGTAAACTAATGCAGCCCCAGAGGGCAACAGAGAACCCACTGGGCCTAATTCTGATTTCATTTGTACTGAAGTCAATGGAGTTACACCAGTCTACTAGTGTACATGCAGTAAGAATCAGACCCATCGTGTTTTCGTATTTGGCATGTTGGAAATAGAAGTAGGTCTACTGGAGGGAAGAGAATACTTTCATTACCAGAAACTAATATGCAAGGTATGTAGCTTTAGCAAGATTTTACTAACTATGGGCCCAGCTCTGCGTAGCCTTACTGACTTCAATGGAGCAACTCATTAGAGTAAGAATTACTCACAGAAGTAAATTTGCAGGAGCAGGTCCTACAGGCCAGATCCTATAGAAGGCATCTTCTTGCCTGCTAGTAAAATATGTGCTGGAAAGTATAGTGTTTCTTTATACCTGTCTTTGTATCCACTTTGATACAGAAAAGTCCCTGCAGCGTAAGCAGAATTTTCAGTTGAAACTCAAAATAACTTTTTTTTTGTAAAAGAAAAAAAAAGAACCCTAGAAACACACATTTATAATTCATCAAAAATAATGCTGGTTACAAGATACTGAATAATCTGCATATACTCTAACAATGCTTACAGAGAGAGAAATCTATTTTTCTGAAAAGCCCATGCTAGTATTTTAAGTGTTGCATTTGATGTATTATATAATACAAATATACAAATATGACCTCATTTTAACTTTCAAATAATTTTTGGCTTCCTCTGCATGATGAGAGCTTTTGTTTACCTTTTCCTTGGGGGTACAATCTCCAAATCGTGTAGATTCTAAGCATCCATGAGGAACAGAAGTGCAAGCTCTGCAGTCTGGTTGCCATTTGCTGCTCTCCAGGGCCCCTTCTGGCAGTATGTTGTCCTTACACATATATCCTTGTGCTGTACTCTTCTGGGACGAGGGAAGCACATGAACGGGGTGCTGTTAATGCCAGTATTTCTGCAAGTTTGGGAGATAAGCAAGCAGTTTAGAAATTGCCACACCCTGGCAGTCTTTTGCTGCCTGACCATTGGCCTGTCCCTACTTCACAGCAATCTTATGTGTAGGTGTTCATGGGCATATCAGAAGGGAGTATGCCACAGAGCCATTGCTCTCCATTTTCACAGTTCTTTCCACCCACTTTCTTCCTTTCTGCCTGTGTCAGTGGAGGAAACCAACCCTAGATTATTAAAGGGAGTATTTGATCCTCAAGTGCAGCTTTAAAAAATGCAAAGTCAAAACACAGCTACATACAAGAGCTCAGTATGTTGCAGCTGACTATACTGTACACATTTTTTCTGTACTTTTTCAGAACAGTGGCAAGAGTTTGAATTATCAAAAGACAGTGGTTAGCAGAATAGTCAGTGGCAAGAGCTCTGCATTGCATGTCAGAGTCCTAGGTAGAGCAGTTTGCTGGGAATTCTGAATAAAAAAAATTTATTTCACATCAACCCCAATTTTTTAAAATTCTCAGCATATTGAAAAGTCAAAAAACTGATTTGACTCAAAACAAAACATGTTTTTGTTTTTATTTTGAGCATTTTAAAATGTTTGTTCTAAATAAAACTGCAGGAAATTTTGAAAGAAATAGTAATTTTAAATCAAAATGTTTCATTTTAAATGTTGAAATGAAATATTTAGACTTCAGAATTTTTTTGATGTGAAAAATCTAGCAAAACTGACATGAATTTGCAAAACTGTTGCTGAATCTACAGGTTTTTTTGCCAAAAAGTTTCAGCTGAAATTTTTTTCCCCAGCTCTAGTCCTAAAGTCTATTCCTTAGTTCTGCGTCTCATTCCAGGAAGTCAGTAGTGGTTGGGAGCACAGTGGAAACAACATGTTCAGGCCTTACTAAACAAAAAGCATCATACGTCACCCTGGAGCAAGGGTGACTTTGGAGGGGATGTTAGCCTCATGTTCCCCTTACTGTTAGCTGAGGGGAAGATATAATGTAGGTGTCACTCTCCAAGTCCTCCACAGACTGACAGGGGGAAGCCAGGGCTTGGTATTCCAAATGTTTAAAAAAAAAAAAAACCCAAACAACAGAAAAATATCTTTAAAACTTTTTGTAAGGCCACCTGTACAGACCATAAATGAGCAGCACCTGGCATACACAAATCATGATAAAATGTACAGTTAACTAGTATATCTACTCGTGCTGAAATACAATGGAATAGCCATTGCCCACCTGAGGCTATCCTCGGCCAGATTCACCATTTCCTGCACCTGCTGGAGCCATTCACAGAAACACCAAGTGGGCATAATGTGCTACCAAATCAGAATGGATCTGATACCGGCACTGCACTGGTATAAATACAACAGGTGCAGGGCAATGGTGAATTGGCACCCTCGTTTGTAAACATATTTCCTCTCCCTTAATTAGGAGGGGCACTTTTATTGGCAGATAAGTTTCTACTACAGTTTCAAGTAGATGGCTGGAACAATCAGAGTTAATATTAAATCATTTTTTCTTGGACTTTGTAGCACTTTATGGCTGAGCATACAGATAGTATCAAACTTAATAATAGTGTTCACTGATTCAGAAAGTTATATGCATTGTCATTTAAAACCACACAGACGACTATACCCTGCATTCAGAAGACAACGCTGTATGCAAGAATTTTTCATTGTTACCAGCGACCCATAGGGATCTACCAAACCCTTCCCCACCTATGTAACAATTTGTGAGCTACACTTGCATTCCAGGGCAGAAATTGGCCCTTCAAGTGCATTTGTCTTATAAAACTTTGATATGGGGAGATTTGCTTCACCATAGCATAAGAAAATGTAATAACTGCTTTAACTATAGATCTGCAATGACTTTTGAGTGATCTCCAAACCACTCTTGAAAAAAAGTTCCAGCATCCCTTGAATTTCTGTGCTTCAGGCTGAACAGTTCAGACAGATGTTTAATCACTTCAGATTCACTGGGAAATGGCTATTCAATGGCCGTGGAAATAAAAAGCAGCATTTTGATGTGAATGCTTCAAGTTACTTCTTGACTTTTAGAAACATAAGTAAAAACAATTTAACCAAAGCCAACACTTATAACTTTTTTATCTTGTCAGTTTTAGATTTTAATTTCAGTCATTAGATACCCTCTTGAAATTTTACTAGAAATAGATCACAAAAATATATTGGCAGTTGAAGCAACTTAAAAAGCAACTTATGCTTGCATGAAATAGGATCCTCAAAAAAGGAGCTGTAAAATTGGGACACAGATTGCTTTCTTTAGAAAAAATTGCAACAGTAATTATAAGTACCTTTACTTATATATACCTTTACGCAGTGCACAAAAATGTGTAATCCCTGAAAACTCATAAAGGTCATTCATCAAGTTCCAGTTGAACAACAATTCTTCAAGAGGAAAACTGAAACAGAGCTGCAGTTGTTGATTACAATATGATAAGTGTTGTGAAGCGCTATTCTAAAAAAGAAGAATACAGTGTGGTTTTGATAAGGTTATAGTGCATTTCAGCAAAACATACACATTTTTCTTCATTTTATTGTTTGCCAGTTTCAGCATTCTTCTTCAGAGAGAACAAAAGTTTCTAATGATTAACATTCTGTGCTGTGGGAAATATACACTGTCCAACAATACTGCTGTTGTATTGCACTAGCCTCCCTCATCTATAGCACCAGCATAGATCGTTTTTATGATGAGTAGCCAAATTTTTTGAGATAAGTCCTTCCTTTAACTGGATTTGATAAGTATGTGTTATGTATTGCAGTGTCAACAAGGACCTGCTCCTGCTCCATTGAAGTCAATGATAAATTTCCGTTGATTTCTTTGGGAAAGGATTGGGCCTGAATTAGGCAGGAATCCTGAGACAGATCTGATCCTGGAAGTACTGTGATGCCATAATGCTCAGAATCAGATCTTACATTTTTGACAGAAGATGTGTTTACCTCACACACAAAAATATCCTACACTGGATCCTTTTATATGCTTTATACTGTGTAAGAGAAATAAACAGAAACAAAATGAGTATATATTTAATATATTTCTCACACGTAGCTGTTTTCTAATCAAAGTTATCTCATAAAGAGCTCCAAACATTTATTTAAATATAGCTTCGAGCCATAAGTAATTTGCTCAAGCTTCCACAGTGAGTCAGTGGAGGAACTCAGGCATAGAACCAAGGAGTCCTATCTTCATACTTGCACTTGGGTAATTAAGAACAATCTTAAGTTTACTAGACACATTCTGAGCCAGTTCTGAAATGAAAAACTCTTAAATCCTCATCAGCAAATACAGAGTTGTATCCTGCCATCAGCTGGCACACAGAACACCCATCAGTGGAAGCTCCATGTGCAAATTAATAGTCAGATGTAGCTCACCATTAAGCTGGCCATGCTTTTCATTCAGTATTTCACATGCCAGGTGTTTTCCAGGCTGATATTTGGTTGTTAAATGCAGAGACTCCCGTTGGAGAAGCAGCTGAAAGGCAGCATAGTGGATGTTTTCTTCTGGGTGTTTAGGACAACTATGTATTTCTCTATACTTATAGGAGATGGCACAAATAATCCAAGCAGCAAGAGACAAAAGGTTACATCTGGCTCCCAATTCTCTCATTCTAAGTCTCCCCTTCTAAACTGGGCTTCCAAGAACATCACATGGACAAGGGTTGAGCTAAATTTATTGGAGCTTTAATTCCTAGATTTCTTTACTTCCTTTGAACTCCTGTTGCCATGCTTCATTCCCAGGCACCCACTCACCAGAAGGCAGATGCCAAGGACTACACCAGGGTATTCTCTCCCCCCCTTAACTCTAAGCCTGGGGTCAGAGGGTAGCTGTCTCTCTTTTCCTCCCCATCTAAACCAATGCATAAACTTGCACTGTTTGAAGGATGATGCTCCAGCCTCCATTCTAGTCTCTTCCCCAACCTGTGTGTGTCCACTTCCATGTCAAGGAGAAAAGACACTCCACAGGTCCATGCTTTGGCCACCTCTCTAATTATGTGTAACCTCCTCTATGGCCAAATCATCTTGCTCACTCATCAGTCCAACCACATCACACACACGCACACACACGTGCGCTCTCACACATACACACTCTTATACTTGAATCCTTCAAGTCTACATCAAGTCGAGGTTTATCGTCCTTGCCTTCAAGGTTTTACCTGACTTCTACCTTCTTCTGTATGACTTCTCTCCTCTCATCTAATAGTGCAAGTCTATGCACTGGTTTCCAGTTCACTTCTTAGTGTGATTCAAGATGATGTTGATGATGATATATAAAGTCCTGAACAGTCTGGGGACCAGTTAAACAAGAGACAACCTCTTACCTTTTAGCACACTGATCCTGTTAAAATTTGCTGGCATGATCTTACAGTTGGTTCATAGGATTAAAGTTGGTAGGATGAGCAGTACTGCTTTTTCAGCAGAAGGCCCCCCCTCATTGTGAGAATCCATTCCACTTATTGGTCCACCAGAATTTGAGACTGGTAGCCATCAGGAAACAATGCTAGTGACACTTACTTAGTTTAGCCCTGGGTTGGTTTTGGTTATGGTGGGTTATATGTACAATAACTTGGCTATTAACATACTCATGGAGGTAGTGAGGTCCTTGTGGTTTAGCGGTGCAATTTTTTAAAATCTTTTTATACCACACCTAGTTTATTTGTTTATAGGCTTTATACACATCGTTGATCAATCAATCATCTTGTCTTACCATGTTTTTTTTTCCAGTGGTGGACTGTGGGGCTAAGTTTATTTCACTTATACTTCACTAACACCAATATCTTTTGTGGCTCTTCCCAGTTTACCAAAGCTTACAGGAGGATTCCATAAATGATCATGTCCCATAAGATGTAGTAGACCACCACGACCTTAAAATTCATCTCGTGTCCTTCTTATGTAAACTCTATAGCATCTTCTGCTCTACCAGCCTTTCTGATAGATGTCAAAAGAGATGCATCAATTAGGTTCTCTCAAGCATGATCTAATATGTATTTTGCTTTTTCTCTGTTGATTTTATGGCCCTCGCTCATTAAATTAAAATAGGTGCAGAGTTTGTGAGCCACTGGCAGGTGTTCACTGTTGCTAGTTCTATGAATCTTGTACAACAGCAGGAGCAGATTATGTGAAAACATTTGTTTGTTTTTTTGTGAATTTGCCATCTCCTAGCACTGTTTTTGTAATGAGATGATAAAAACTTGGGAGGTAAGCTTTAATAATGTTAGCTGCTGTTGGATCCTTCTAAAACCAGAAATGCAAAGTGTAGTTTGTTCACAAAAGTTTCTGCCTGTAGCTGAGGTAGATTTTTTTTTAACAAATTCTATGAGCAGTTGTATTACTGGAGTCAAGTATTTCGGCCTCTTATCCAGTTATGAGTTGTTACTCATGAAGACTGCATGTTTAAACTTTGTTCCAAAGCTTGTTTTATTATGTGGTAAACAGTTAGAGACACAGTAATGTGTGACTTGCAATTTATGTTGGAGATTATTATATGTACAGCATGGTTTACATGGTTTTATAATCCTTGTTGTGCAGAGTAGACTACAGCAAAATGACCACAAAGCAGAGTTTCAGGTATTCAGATGACAGTGGCAGATTCTGAATACAGTTATGCTAGTGTAAATTCCAAGTAATTTCATTCATTTAAAATCTGGCCCATAGGGTACATCTACATCTCAGAGCCCAAGTCAGTTGACTCAGGTTCCTGGGGCCTGGGCTGTGGGGCTAAAAATAGCCATGTAGACATTCAGACTTGGGCTGCATCCTGGGCTCTACTTTTAGTTCCATAGCAAGAGTCCCATAAACCCAAATCAACTGTCCTAGACTCTGAGACTCACTGCTGCCGGGGGCGGAGGGTAGGTTGCTGTGTAGACATACCCATAGTCTTTTGGGGGAGTATATGAATGTGGTAATTTGCAATCCTCTCTCCAGCTAACATGTTTCTTGGTTGAAATGGCAAGGGGTGTCAAATACATGTTGTGAGCAGAGAAAAAGAAACATTTTTAATGAACATTCAGCCTTGCTTTGCGATCTGAACAGAAATGAATTATCATGGCCACACACAGCATCAGGAGCAAGGCTGAGTTTGTGATAGTTCCAGTTTCACTTTGATTAGTAATATATCCATCCACTAAGTCTACTTCTCTTTCCCTCCTCCATCTATATTGCCAATGGATATGTAGATTGGAGCTGATATTTGAGCGTACATATATTAACTTGGCTTGCACACTGTGATTATAATAATACAGCAAGGGGTCTTTTAACCCATTTTAAGTTATTCACATAAAAACATGTAGAACAACAACACTTTTTTTTTGCTAAATCAAGCACTCAAAAGTTAAGAAATGCCAGAATAAAGGTGGTCTGTGCAACCTTAGTTTGTCCCCCTTGTGCATATGCATCATGACACAGTCTTTAATTACCCGATCACATACTATTTTTTCCACAGGACCACTGCCTTTTTCAGTGCACCAAATGGATGGTGCTTACTGAATAAGAAACTATTCAATATTTTTTCTACATGTTGTTCAATGTGTGGCCCCAGGCCTTATTTATTGTACATTTATTCAAACTCTGCTCTGAAGACAGAAGTATTAATTTCCTTGTGGTGTTTTCTGTGGTGCTCACCACTATAGTATCTAAATACTTCACAAATATTAAAGAATTTATTTTCACAACATGCCTGTGAGACGAAGGAACATTTTACAGATGTGGAACTGAGGCACAGAGAGATTAAGGTAAAAAATATCCACTAATTTTGGTGCACACGTTGAGACACATAGGACCTGTTTTTTCAGAGTACTTACCATAATATAGTACTTTATATGTTCAAAGCACATCTCTCATTGACTTCAGCTGCAGCTATGAATACTTAGCACTTTTGCAAATCAGACCCCAGAATTTCAACTCAGATACACAGATAATGAGGAATACACTATTAAACACCTGTAAAAAGTCTGGTTCAAGTGACTTGACTAGCATCACATAAGAACCCTGTAGCAGAGGCAGGGATAGAATCCAAATTTCTAGGACAGCATTCACGTGCCTTAACCGTGAGTCCATCTCTTCTCTTCCCACAATCTCCCACCTCATTCATTACATACCTGCCAATCCACTGCACACCAGGGATATTAGTTGACAGCTTCTCCATAGACCTGTGAGCATGAGTATGTACATGGCACAGTTCCCAAACTCCTCCAACATTTGACCCCTTTGTGGTGAGAGGGAGACCCTGGCACAAATCTATATAATGCATCAGGTTGCAGCCCCTCTTCCAGCTCCTCCAGAACCTCTTACAGAGGTTCTCTGTGCACTTCTCCCCACATCTCCTGATCCTCACACACCCCATCCACCACCCTGCATCATGAGACCTCCTCATCAACCTCCTCCTGGCATTGGCCAAGATGGTCATCAATCATACCAGGAGGAGAAAGCTGGATAGGGTGGGGGTGCTCTGCAACTGTGGAGCCTATTTCCAGTCCCTTGTCTGCTCACATCTCCGGGCAGAGTTCCTCTGGGCAGTGTCCACTGACTCCTAAGCTCCTTTGAGAAGCAGTGAGTACTGTGTGGGGCTCTCAGCCCAGTTTCCCTTTCTGGTTCCTAATTTTCAGCCTCTACCTTCACTCTCATTCCTGTTTTCTCCTTTGTTGTTCCCAACAATCAGCTGTAACTTGGACTTAGTGGCTCCCCCCCTTAATTGAGGAAACTGGCCTTTAGTTATGAGCAGGCTTAGAACCACCAGCCCCAGTATTACAAATAGTATGTACCTTCCAAATTCTGCAACAAATGAAGCAGCTATCCTACAGTCAGCAATTTCTTCACTACAGAACCCTCATTCATTCCCAAAGCAGGTCCATCTTGCGCACTGAATGAGGCAGAGTTCTGGGGAAAAAATAGTATGTGATTGTGCAGTTAAAGACTTATCATAATGCATAAGCACAATGGGGCCAAATTAAGGTTGCACAGGTAACCTGAGTTCTGGCATTTCCTAACTTTCGAGTGGTTGACCTTGCAATTTTAATGTAGACTGTGTAATTTCTTAGGTTTTTAAAAAAAAACCACAAAATTCCATCATGTGGCATCAAATTGACACCTATGTAGGTCATCAGCTGGGCTGGAATCTCTACCATATATCTCTGCCACTTAAACTAATGGAGTAACTGGTAACAGTAGTAGGCTGTCAACCTCTGTGAGGAGGATAGCAGGAGATGGCAGTGAGTTTTACAGGTATTGGCTGACAGCAAAGGAATGATAAGACCCAGGAATCCTGGGTTCCACTGACTGTGAAGAGGAATGTAGTCTAGTGAGCACATGCTCTTCTATCCATTCCCCGCCAAGCAACACCCCACTGCTCCATCCTCTTCAACCTGTACCTGTTCCAATCTTGTCTCTTTCCCATCCCTGACTCCCCATGCCAATAACATTCTCCTCACTTTGCCAGTCCCAGTTCTCACTCCTCAAGCTTCTCACCCCAGTCTCCTTGTCCATCCATTCCCAGTTCATCCCCTAGTCCCAGTTTCTTTTCCAAGACAGTCCTATTTCCCCCATCCCACCCTTCATCTGATTTGTTTTTCTTGCCCACCCTTACCTCCATTGACCTCACTCATGTTCCTCATCCCCCCAGCTCCCAGTCCGCTCTCCTTTACCAAGTTCCTTGTCCAGTCTTCCAGCTTCTTGTGGCAGTCTCTTTGCCTATCCATTTCTCGTTCTGCCCCTGCACCCTAGTTCCTTGTCAGATCTGACTCCCCTCCCTCCCTCCATCAGTTCTCAGTCTCCTTGCCCAGACAGTCCAAGTCTCCATTCTCGGCTCCTAGTCACAGTCTACTTCCAGTCACCCCTACTCCCAGTCCACATTTCCCTCTACCTTCCCACCCACACCAAGCTCCACTCCCTGTTTCTGCCAACCCCCAGGCTCCTTGTCCCAGCTCTTCCCTCCACCCCACGTAGGTCCACCTGTTGTCCTTCTGCATTTGAATCAGGCAGCTTTCTTCACATTGCCAGTGCCCAGCAGAGGAGTTACTGAGAGCACAGAATAGATGGCCTCCCTGCTCTCAGTTCATGTTCCCAGACTCAGCTGGCATGGCCAGCAACACCCCAGCACTGCAATTGCAGCAGAATCTCTGCTCAGCACTAGGCTGAAACATGCTGAGTACAGACAGAATCTTCAGGAAATTTAGCTGCTAAAAATCTGAAAAGTCTGTACTGAGCATATGTGACCTGCAATTCTCCGAAAGCTTCTAACTTGACCAAATTTGGGCAGATTTTCACGGGGCTGGAAAAAGATACATGATACATCCCTGATACAAAGGCCACCCCTCTGGTGAAATTCAAGTTCCTGTGCCAAAGCATGGGAGAGCTAGAGGTTCTCAATGAAAAAGTCACCAGGATTCTTTTTTAACAGAGGAGGAACAAAGCATTTTTCCCTAGTTTCATTCTTGGAAATTGGTTGAACTGTTTTGGCTGAAACTTTCCACAACAATGCAGACTGAGACAGATAACCACCATGGAAAATTTCAGCCCAAATAGACAAAATTTCACAAAATTATAAGCAACTGAAAACAGGAACTTATAACGGGAGGTGTCAGGCAACCTTAATAATATGCAGCACTACTAGCCCTACTTATAATAAAAGCTTTCAGTTTCTTAGGCTAAGCAAACCATACAAATAGTACCACTCTGTTGGCTGTAGCCTAAGTCTGAAAGGGTGCAACTGATAAAAAGTTCATTGAGTCCTAGAAGTTAACAATTGAAAAGACCTATTACATCACCTACTCTAGCTCTCCAGTTATGCAGGATTGTTCCCTGAAATACATTTTTCTAGTGCTTTGCCCAGTCTAGTTTTAAATGTATCAAATTGTGGGGTGTCCACTGCTTCCTTTGGAAGGCTGTTTTGCAGCCTAATAGGTCTGTCTCTAAGAAATTGTTTTAGGCAGATATTCAGCTTAAATTTTCCCTTCTGTAATTTTATTTCTCTGAATTATAAATATTTTAATTATCCTCAGTTCCTATCCATTAGTGAAGTTCACAGCCTTTAAATATTTGTTGAATCTTATCATGCTTTCCATTTAACTGTTGCCCAGCAAAACTACTGTCCAAATATGTATTCTTTTACGGCATAATCATGCAGTATCCTAAGCAAGCAAAACTTCACTTTGTGTCAGTAGGACTATTGCTTGTAATGAGACATTAGGGTCAGACCTTTAATCATTCCCTAAAAGTCAGACTCTCCACTCCTTGGTAATTGTGCTGCTTTTATATGATTCCCCTGCAATTTCTCACTCTTTTCCTGGCCAAAAAAAAAAAACAAATGTCCAAAACTAAACACAATATTCCAGTTGCAGTCACACCATTTTCACTGAGAAATACAGTTGCTGGGACCATCCTGTTCCACAAGACGGTGCCTCTTTACATAAGCAACCCAAACTGCATAGCATATATACACATTATACTGCAAGCCACTTGTTTGACGCCTCATACTACAAACCACTTCTTTGCAGCCGTATCATATTTTAAAGTATTCTCTCTAATTTGCTATTCGCTATTATCACTCATTCTGGCAAACCACTTTTAGCAAATGCTGTTTTCCCTTAATTTTAATGGTAGTTGGAGCAAGCCTTTTGTATTATTCAAATTTCAGTTCTGTGCAGTATGCCCCCACTTCTTGAGCATTAATAAATATATTAAATATAGTCCCATTATTCTCTAGATGTTTTACAATATTTTTCTCAACATGTTCTAAGTATAGAAATAAGATTAACAATGTGGCAATAAGGTATGAGCACTCATTTTTTTTTAAGCTTCATCTATGACTATTATACAGTCTTATCACAATTGCACATCTATGGCTGTTTATGTTGTATCATCTATGTCATCTGGACCAATTTCTATAAGAAAAACATTGACATTGTGCACTTTACCTGCATTTTTCTCTCAAAAGGGTTATTTTTCACTGGTCCCACTACCTAATGCCATAGAATTGGTTTAGTTTGTGTCATGCCTGTAGATTCAGACTAAGTTTTCAAAAATGAGTGCTCCTAAATCCATAGCCTGAATTTCAAAAGTGCTAAGCACATAGCAACACCTATTGATTTCAAACGTTCAGCACACTTGGATTAAGTTGCCTAAACAATTTAGGAACCTAAATTTAGGAATCTATTTTGAAAATCTTGAAAATACAGTAGCACCCTAAATCCTCTAGGTTCATTCTGGCACTGCTTACTCTCTGTATTCAGTAAGGTATACTACTCACAGGAAATGTACCCTTTATTCTGCATGTTTTTTCTTCTCTTCCCTTTTGGGAGAAGACAGACTCCTTTAATCTCAGTCTCTTCTCTGACTCAGATTATAATTGCTGCAATTGCTATGTTTCAGTGCCTGGACAATATTCTGGGAGATCAGAATCAGGACTAGTGTCAGATATGTGTCTGCTATTACCAGATTCAGTCAGTGATACAGCTCTTACTACTGTACAAATTCTCTGACTACTGCTTGTACATACATTTTATTCTCCTGCTTGAGACCATCCTGCTGCATTTTGTTTCTAGAAGCATCCTTCCTTTTTCAGTGTAACACCACCACTGATAGAGGCAGTATTTACTTCTTCATCAGCCTGCTCTTTGTCACGGGACTAATCCTGGACTTGGGCTTGTTAATGCATCTGGGATTTTGATACTTTTCTGCTGATTCTCCAGTGTGTCTAAAGAGTGAGGCTCAGTGGCAGGGAGCATGGAGAAGCTTTGCATTAGCACTGTATTTTCTGTGCCTGTTCTGTAGGTCAAATAAGATCCACTCCCCAAAGCTGATTTTCTTTTGTCAGAAGCCCTAAAATTCTTTAATTACTTCTTTTAAAATGTGTGTCAAGCTCAGTTATTCAATTTATATTAATCCATGGTGAAAGCTTCAGTTTAAAAGAACATCACCCTAATAACATAATAGGCATATAATAATATTCAGCTCTTCTCCAGAGCTTTTCACTCATAAATCTCAAAGCAGTCTAAAGGAAAATGAGTATCATCTACATTTTGCAGATAGGGAAACTGAGGCATGAGGTCACATAGCAGGCTAGTGATTGAGCAAGGAAAAGAATGCTGATCTGAGATAAGCAGCTAATACATGGAAAAATAAAATTAATTGCTCCTAGTGATCAGTGGGCATTTCACCCAGTGTCCGGTATAATTTGGTTATTATTACCCATGGATCACCTTATTCTAGCAGTTAATCAGTTGTAAATGTTCTACTTAATCATAGATGGTGCCATCTATTGACAAAGGCCTATTAGCTCCGATATCAATGTTCTGACACCAATAATTATTGACATCACTTCAGTTCTCATAACATTAAATCTGAATATCTGAAATTTAACCAGACAACTAAAAAGAGTGGTATGCTACCCTGTTCTCCTTCAGCAATCTGTGCAATATGAGTTTTGTAAGAGTTATTACCAAAGTAATACTATCAATTTTTCTGTTTGTTTTACAGGTTGATGACCAAATGAAGCTGCTTCAGAATTGCTGGAGTGAACTCTTAATTCTAGATCACGTTTACCGGCAAGTGGTACATGGGAAAGAAGGCTCTATTCTTCTGGTTACTGGGCAACAAGTGAGTGTGCAGACTCCAAGAGGTGTTGTTTTTTTATTAATCATCTTCAAAATAGCAGGAGTTTTACTAGGTCAGAAGCACTCTTGTTCTGAAATAGAGAGATTGGCTACAAATAATGTAGATAACATGACTTGTGCAGTCTGAGACAGCTGGTAAAAGACAGTAAATAGTCCAAAATCAAACACACAGCCGGTAGATTCTTGGTATGCAGTCTCATCCTACTCTGATCACCATCAGTATTGAGTCAAATTCATTGCTAATGAAAGTGCGCACTATTCCACTGACTGTGCCCGTTTCTGCTAGTGGCCTATCCACTGGAACATTAGCAGGGAACCAGGGAACTGGTCTAACTATGCCAGTATAAGTAATTTGCCACTTGTAATTTTAAAGCACTCAGTTTAAAAGGCCATCTATTTAAATGAAATTCAGGCCTAAAAGTTCAGGAGTAAAAGAAACTATTTTACAGAGAGGCTGGCTGAATGTTCTAAGCATCAGGTTTAAAATATCCAGACTTGCTAGAACCACAAGTTCAAATCCTGGCAGGAGAAACTTACCCCATTTACATCTGAGAGAGAGAAACTGAAAGTAGGGCTTACTATGCAGGGAGAATTTGTGATGCTTAGAAACTGTCTGTCAGCTTTACATTGATGCTAAAGAGCCCACCATGTTTTTAGTAATTCTAGGGTGCCAATGTCCTAGACCAAAATACTTCCAACCTCTGCTACTGTGCAGTATGCTGTGTGCTTGTTGATTGCTGCCCAGCTCCCAAGATGTAAAGCTGTGCCTCAGTTTCCCCAACAGTAAAATGCAGATAATGCCTACATCATATCAGTAATGCCTACATTAAGTAATTGTCATGACATTAAATTGCTCAATGTCTGGAAAGTACTTTGAGTCATTTGACTGAGAAGTGCTATGGATATTATTTATCATTATCATCCTTGCTATAAGCAAGATTATAGGGCAACATACAAGCTTTCAAGAGAAATGTTTGAGCTTCTGGCTGTCATTAACTTTAAATACAAGCCCATCATTCTTGGTAAATGGAGTCCTATATAGTCTGCTTTGTTAACTTGGAGACATTACGAGCTAGCCTGTGACTAGTCCTGCAAGGTAATAAAGTTAAGAGAGTCCAGAAAGCACCTTTGCCCATGAGCTGGTTACAATCACAGCCATTATGCTCTCAAAGGGAAAGGAGCGCTCCTGGCTAGTGATGCCAACCTTCTCCAAAGCCCAAGGGAAGAGCAGGATGAACAAGTGTCATAAACTTCACCTACTCCTGTCATAACATATTCCCAGATTTGGACCTTAGCGTCCAAAATATGGGTGGTTAGCATGAAAACCTCCAAGCTTAGTTACCAGCTTGGACCTGGTAAAGCTGCCACCACCCAAAAAATTAGAGTGTTTTGGGGCACTCTGGTCCCACCAAAAACCTTCCCTGGGGACCCCAAGACCCAAATTCCTTAAGTCTCACAACAAAGGGGAATAAACCATTTCCCTTCCCCCTCTTCCTTCCAGTTGTTCCCTCCCTGGGTTCCTGGAGAGATACACAGAAGCAAGCTCCGTGAATCTAAACAGAGGGATTCCACCCTCCCTATTTCCAGTCCTGGAAACACAAGTACCGAGAGAGAGAGCCAAGCTCCCCCTCCACCCCCCTCCTTCACCCAGAGGGAATGCAAAGTCAGGCTAGTAAATCTAACACACACAGATTTCCCCCTGACTTTTTCCTCCCACCAACTCCCTGGTGAGCTACAGACTCAATTCCCTGGAGTTCACCACTAAAGAAAAACTCCAACAGGTCTTAAAAAGAAAGCTTTATGTAAAAGGAAAGAAAAATACATTAAAAATGGTCTCTCTGTATTAAGGTGACAAATACAGGGTCAATTGCTTAAAAGAAATATGAATAAACAGCCTTATTCAAAAGAACACAATTCAAAACACTCCAGCAATTACACACATGTAAATACAAAAGAAAAAAAAACAATAACCCCTATTGTTTTATGATCTTTGTACTCACAACTTGGAAACAGAATATTAGAAAGCAGGAGACAGAAAAATCCTTCCCATAGCTGAGAGGGACAGACACAAGACAAGGAACAAAGAACTCCAACACAAACTTCCCTCCACCCAGATTTGAAAAAGTCTTGCTTCCTGATTGGTCCTCTGGTCAGGTGTTTCAGGTTACTCCTTTCCAGGTGAAAGAGACATTAACCCTTAGCTATTTGTTTATGACAACTCCACCCCAGCCAGCAGAACTGGGCCAGTTGCATGAAGCACACTCTGCACCCTTTCAACGGCATTGAATCAAGTACAGTATGTTTAGGGTCTCTAGTTGGAGTGCTGCACAGCTGTACTTCCCTCTTTTCAGCCACATTCCGACTGTTGATAGGAAAAAGCAGTCAGACGTCAAAGCAGCAAGCACTGAGGCTTACACAGAAAGGCCTTGTTTTATTTATGTAGCTGGCTGGAGTTTCATAAAGTGTGTGTGTGTGTGTGTGTGTGTGTGTGTGTGTGTGTGTGTGTGTGTGTGTGTGTGTGTGTGTGTGTGTGTGTGTGTGTGTGTTTCAAGAAAGCATCTTTTCAAATCATTATGGTCCCTCAGCAGTTCCTCACAGATGAGTTCCTTTCTGTGCGCGTTTCATATTCTGTACTAAGTGCTGCCCCTCAGCAACAGTAATTACCATTTCAAAAGAAAATAAACTAGCACAAGTGCATTTTACATCTCTCCAAGTTTCATAACACAAAACAATCAAGGAATGATTTGCAGTGTATTAGTTAATTGTAAATTACTACCACATTGCTTTCCATGTTCCAGGTTTCAGAAGCTAAGCGCATGGTATGTGATGGTAACAAACCATTTCCCATTAAAGAGAAACTTTAATTTCTCCAGGGTTATGTGCTATCCTACTGGATTCTCTGCATAACAATCTGCTGCCATTTTTCTTGTACTCAGAACTCAAGGAGTAGACATTACAAATTACTACAGAATACTATTCATTGTTCATGCATTTTGTTGCAGTAGTTAATGTGCAACATTTGATATATTGCCCAGGCTGCCAGGACATGAATTATTCATTTTGATCTTACCCATGCTCCCCTTATAGCTGCAGTAAAATCGGGGATGGCTTTACCATGAGGCCTATTGAGGCAGCCACCTCAGGTGCCAGACTGAAGGGGAAGGGTGCCACTAGGACCCAGAGCGTAGAAAATTGTGTCTGCTGCTGGTGCATATGTATTCTCTCTGCTCTAGATGCACAGAGATGGTGAAGTGCTGTGCTGGAGGAAGAAGGGCACAAGATACATAACAGGCAGGCAGGAGAAAAGGTGACAGGGAACAACAGAAAGCAGCAGGAGCTGCAGGGAGAGAGAGGAGGAGCCGCCTCTTATGTACCTGTCTAGCACCCCCAGGAGCTTGGACTGATTAACACCAACTTCTCAGGGAACCTCCTGTTTCCTGCTGCTTCCCTGAACCCACTTGAGGGGAACAGGCAGTCAACTGAAGTAGTAGGAGCCAGTTAGGCCCTTAAGACCCTGATATCTTCCCTCACTCAGGCCCTTCTCCAGCCTGCTTATTTGTCCCCTTCAACTGAGTGTTGAGAGCCACTAGAGCTGGCACAGAACAGCACTCATGAGTGAAAGAAGAAAATGCCCTGCTGGGGCAGCATTCAGAAAAAGCAAGCAAGCAAGCAAAGGAAGCTTTTCTATCTAAGCAGGAAGGAGCTCTCCTGAGATACATAGACACAAATGTTCACGGTGAGCCTTCCAGCCTCAATGAGGATGAGAGTGGTGAGGAGATACCCGATCTTCCAGTTAATTAGAGTGCAGGTGACCTGGCAGCTACTGCAGCATCCATATCTCCATCTCAAATGGATGTAACCATGCACATTCCTGGAGAAAAGTGTAGATCAGAGAAGAGTGGTCTTTAATGGTGCGTTTTGTAACGATAACAGAACCTAATGAAAATGTCCCTGCAATGGTGACTGTCAGAGAGCATTTTCTAGAATTTATTGACATTGATGACACTACACGTGCTGGTGTGACAAATGTGCTTCTTAAAAAGCTGGAAGACACAGGAATTGTGACAGCTGACATTAGAGGTCAGGGCTACAATAATGGTGCCAACATGAGGGGAAAGAACAGAGGAGTGCAGACACGGATCCGAGAGTTAAACCCTTGAGCTTTTTTTGTCCCATGCAGTTCTCATTCATTGAACTTGGTGGTCAGTGATGCAGCATCAGCTTCTAGTGAGGCTGCTGGATTTTTTAATATAATTCAAAGTATCTATGTATTTTTCTCTGCATGAACTCATCAATGGCAAATTTTGAAGCAGCATCTGGGAACATCCTCTCTGACACTGAAACCACTGGAGTGCCACATGATGGTAAAGTCATGTGCAGGCGATAAAGCCTATCAAACACCAAATTGGGAAGATAGATGATGCCATAGTTGCCATTCTGGAGGATAATGCTATGAGAGGAGGAGAGGAGTGGCAGAGGGAAATGGAATCACCAGAAACATACATAACTTCAAATTTCTGTGTGGCATGACATACTGTTTGAAATAAATGTTGTAAGCAAGAGACTCCAAGGTGTTGACCTTGATATATCTGGAGCAATGGAACACCTGGACAAAGCAAAGTGTCTTACCGGTCAGTGTTTTACAGTCTTACCGGTCAGATGAGGGATTTCAAAACATTCTGAAGAGTGCACAGAAGTTAGCAGAGGAACTTCACACTGAAGCTCTTTTCCCAACCATTCAGGAATACAAGAGTCACTGAAGAAGATGACTTTGATGATAAGGCACGGGATAATCCCATAAGAGACTCCAAACAACAATTAGAAGTTGAATTCTAGATGCTAGATTGTGCAGTACAGTCAGCTGAAGGACATTTCATGCAGCTCAGGGAACTAAGCAGTATATTTGGGATATTGTATGATATTCCAAAACTCTTCACTATACCTGAAGAAGATCTACAATCAGCAATGCAGGGCACTAGAGACAATGTTGACATGCGCAATATTAATGCGATTGATTTAGGTGATGAACTGAAAGCCCTTTCAAGATACATTTCAGCAGGATCAACTCCAAAGGCTGTTCTGGAATATATGTGCACAAATAAGATGACCATCCTCTTTCCAAATGCTTTTGTTGCTCTGCACATACTTCTAACACTTCCTGTAACAGCTGCCAGTGGAGAACGCAGCTTCTCCAAGCTGAAGTTAATAAAAACACATCTATACTCCACAATGACACAAGAGAGGCTGTTTGGCCTTGCAACCATCTCAACAGAGAACGAGCTGGCCCAGACTGTGGACCTTCAGGAAGCAGTTCAAATCTTTGCAACTGAGAAGGCACGGAAAGCACCACTTTAATTATTCAAACATAAAAATGCCAGCGTTTATTATGCAGACAAGAAAAGTTACATTTGCTGTTCAGGCGTTTGAAAGTTAAGTGTTACTTAAAATTTTTGAACAGGTGCTTTAAATTGTTAGTTCTCCTTTATTGGGGTAGGTAGCAGAGCAGTACCATGAGAGGAGTAGAACAGAAAGAAGGCAGAATTGAGACCTTTCAAAGTTTTGGCCCAAGCGAGGGGACATGGGGGCATGATTTGAGCTCCCCACCTCAGGTGCCAAAATCTTTGGGCCGGCCCTGAGTAAAATCCTCTGCTTTTTTAGTATGGTGTTACAAATCTAGTTGAGCTCCCCCTCCTGGACATTCATCAGACCAGCTTTGAGGGAATTGAACTACAGTATCCTGTGTGCTTTAAGCTGCTGGAGTCTTAACAGAATCCACAGGCTGCCACTAGGTTGAGATCTTCAGGCACACTCTTGGGATGCAGATTCTCCTGTCTAACACCTCATCCTGAGAGCTGAGACTTTGTGATCCAACTGACAAGGACCAATACTGACCATTCCCCCATATTCTCCTGTAACTTAAACACACTGTCTCCCAGAACTCCAGTTGTTCTGGGTCCACAGGTTAACTCTTCTAAGGCTCATGAGAGGCATAGCACAGCACAGACAGATTTTGCAGAGATTTCTAAAACTATCATTCTTCCTTTAAAAACACAAGAAATGCACAGGTCTATACAAAAATAATGAATTCTACACACATTTCCCTGCCTCAATTTCTTCACCACTCTATGGCATTCTTTGGGCTGAGGTGTCCTCTGGGCATATCCAGGATACTTCTGCTGCAGCTCATGGCTTGACTTCTGAACCAGGGAGTCTCTCGCTTTCTCTGACCTTAGTTGTTCTAGCAGCTAAGCAGAGAGCTCCCTCCCCCGCCCCCTCCCCCGCCCCCTCCCCCAGCTATGAAAGCATGCCCGACTCATCTCTTGCTACCTAAACCTTCCTGTCTCTCTCGCTCTGAGTCCCTTTAGTTTATATATCCCAATATGTCCTTTATATAACAAAAACATGTCCTTTGTTCTGCTTTTGGGGATTTTCCACTTCTCTAAAGGCCAGTCCCCAGTTGAGGGGTTGGAAAAAACTGGCTGTCCTTGCATCATCCAACCTTCTTAGCATACCTATTATGCAGGCAGAGTACAATCATTATGGTTAACTACTCTCCATCATTCCTAGTCTGGTCTGTATGTGCTACAGGCCCTGTCAGCACCTAGTGAATTCCACATTTACATAGAGGTATTCAAAACTACAGTATTTTCATAAGAACAACTCCAGAGCACCAGTCTTAATTCATAAAATTGTACAGACAGATAACCCCAGATCACCACATTTGGTCAAATCAATTCAGGTAAAAAGCAGTGAGTCACAACTTTGCCTAAAACTCAGACTTTTTTGAGATTTTTTTTAAATTTTTGACTGTCTGGCCAATTGACTAAAACAGGTCACATGATTGTCTATCCCCAATTTTGTTTGTGCAGGATTTGGGACAAGGTGAATATAAACAGTGTATAGCAATAATTGTTTTGCTGTTCGGTTTATTGTCCTCTTGTGTTCAGGTTTGCCCAAGTCTCATCTGATCTAACTATCTCTGACCAAAAGGGAAGGAAAAAACAGAACCATGACCTACATATTTAAAACAGTTAGGTTTGTCCTTAACAGTCTCTCATCTCTGATAATAAAATGGTGTGTTCATTCTAGCTGTGCTAAAAGTTTACAGTGGCATCCCAAATTACACAAAATTCACCAGACTGCAGGCCTAATCACAAATGCCAAATTCAGGTTCATCTAAAGGTTTGCTAAGGATCCTGAACCTTTCAAGTAACCCGAGGCCAAGATATTCAGCAATCTTAGCATGATTAGTGTTTGCTTAGGAGGCTTTGCTATATTATGCATTCAGTACAAAACCAGTTTACTACTGAGATTTTGAGTTTGAATCTAAAACTCAAAAAAATATATAGGGATGAGGAGCCTTACAGCAAAGAGAACACCTTTTATTAATCCTTGTGAACCAAAATTGCTGAGTTTCACGCAGTTTTACACCTAGACCCTTCCTTGGGAAATGTTTTCCTTTCTCATTCTTTAATATAGTGTTTCCCGAAAGACAACGAGGGACATTGCCAAACCATGAGCTAATGGATTGGCATGCTGGTAGCAGCATCACAAGGATGGTGCCAGGATAGGTCCCATATCAAATTTCAAGCTCTGGAACCAACAAGCAATGGGAGTAATTCAGAAGCAGTATCCCTGGAGGGAGAGGACACTATATCGTTTCTAGCAACCCCTGAGGGCAATTGAAATAGTGACACCGATGGTCTCCAGAGTGAGCATAGCCAGTCCTCCTCCAGTGGAAGGAGATTTGAAAATCTTCGAGAATGGGGGGGAGTAAAAAGAAAAATGTTAAATCATTGGAGTTAAAAGCACCTCCTCACTCCCCATCAGTGAGAAAATAGTGAATTAGTATGACACTAATTCATCTGTGTAATCATTCACAAAAGCAGAAAGTTCTGATCCCAGATCTAAACTTCCCTGAAGCTCTGGCTTGTTCAGTCTCAGGGATTTGATTCCAGGCCATCTCTATGTAGGTTGCACTCCACAGGGAGGATCATTCATTATAGTAATTCCTATAGTAATTTTGTAGAGGTCTCTGAACAGTGTGTGATAGTATTAATCAAGATGAGGTGAACAAAGGATGGAGCGGGCACTTTAACAATGGATTGTGGTGACAGAGTTAGCCAGATCCTGCATGTTACTTTAACATAACATTTATAATGTTGTTAATTTGAAGAACCTGATTTTGGTCATTACTTCTATAAAAAAATAAGTAATTGATTAAAACTGCTCTCTGTACAGCACCTTGAGAATACTTTTACAATGATAGGTTTAATAACAAAGTCAAAACAGTCACTGTAGATAATATATATATAGCCCAATACAGGAAATTGCAATCCTTTCCTATCTTGATGTACTAATGGTCTTTATAATGTAAGTTAGACAAAACAAGTACAGTACTTTGAAGTGTTATCAGTTTTACTATTTGCATATTATAGCTAATTAGCAACCCACAATAACATCATCCTAAGGGAAAGGTCCACTGGCAACTTAATTCATTATCTTCTATTATTGTGTACCATGTTAAAATGACAGGCATCTTACACTGTTCAAGTCATTACAATTTAATTAATATAACTAAAACTGATTTAACTGTACCTTCTATCTTTGTCCAAGATGAGCCCATCTCTAGAAATCTGAAGCAAATATTTATGAAAAACATTAAGTTACTGGGGCAAGTTATATATGAAAAGTTCTAAATGAGCTTTAATAGCTACATTAAAAAGTGAAATGCAGTTGCCAGTGAAAGGTATACAGTCTCACGGTTCAGCAAACAATAGAAGCATAATTATGCTTGTGATAGTAAATAATCCTTCTCTATACAAACCATGCTTGTCACTATAGTATCAAATTCTTATGAGAAAGTTTTAGGTATGAAGCTAACTTATGTTAAGTCACCTGCCTGTACACCCCCTTCCCCAAGCGCACCCACTCATCCACAAACAGTAAGTTAATATACTAAATTAGATACGAACTAAATATCACTAAAATGAAATTAAATTACCTCAGCCCATCAGAATGTCCAGTTGCTGTCCAGTTATTGAGCTGTAACTGTAGCTTTATTCCTCAGTTATGCAGTTCCTGGCACTGGTTGAAGAGGATGTAAAATTCAGAGGTACAGTTGGTATTATATAATTATACACTGTGAAAGTCACTGTAGTCTACTAGTCTGAGGACAATTATTACCCAACTAGAGGATTAGTTATTGAAAAAGGACAGTACAGTGATTATGCAAATCACTACACTATGACTTGCTACCGCCCCCCCATCCATAAGCATTCAGCAAATATGACCACTTCAGCTTCAGTCTCCCCAATCACATGCTTCCCCCATCAACTCTCTATTTCCTCCACCTGATCCTAGATGTTAAATACAATTTAATTTAAAAAAGAATTAATTTTAGGGCAGGAAAGGAGCCAGATTGTGCTTTTACATTTTGCTATTTGTATTAGGATCTGTATGGAAGAGTTCTATTGCAGTGGAATCCCTTGTGGAATTCTGGCTGGCTCAACCAGAATTCCTCCTGAGAAGCCCATTGCAGCAGGAGCTCTGCTGTCTTTCAAGAAGGTGCAGCATGCTCTCCCCTTCAGATCAGTCCTGCTCTGCTGTCCAGTGAAAGGGATGAGGACCTCATCTTTCCTAATCTGTGTTTAGGAGGCTATTAGTCCTAGCGAGAATGCCACAAGCCGTTCCATCGAATGTTGTTCTCTAGGTGGCTTGTAACATCTCGGATAAAATTCCACCAGCCAAGCGGTGAAAGCAGCCAAGAGGCATATCCCCTATTACACGGGTTCATCAAATCTGTTCCGATGTTGGATTCTTGGGCCATCAGACCCTTGCAGCCACGCAGGAACGGACCAAATGGTGAACGACTGCTACGACCAACTGTTTGGCTATGCCTTGAAGAAGTAGTCCTAGCTAGGAGTAGTAGCTCTGCTCCCAAAGACTTGCTGGCACCTGTTCAGAGCATAAGAGATTCATTGTGCCACTGCCACAACCCCTTTTGCTTGTGGACAAGGCCAGCCACAAGTCAAGTGACAGGTTGGGGAGAAATTCAGGCAGTCATGGACAGTAGCTGATCAGAGCACATGTGAGATGGAGAGCACAGTTATAATAATAAATCGTAACAGCAGCAATCAATTTGATGGTTCCTGTTAAGTCAATAGTATTCATATCCTGGCCTTCAGGCTCAAAGCTTATTTAGCCCAGAATATAGTTTTCCCTTGTAAACAAGATTTGCCTTTAATTCTTACATAGGCAAAACCTCTCATTGACTTTAGAGAGATCTTTGTGTGTAAGGACTTCAAAATTTGGCCTCATCTAAGTAAATATCTTACAACTGTATTGATCAACTTGATCTGGTTTCCGATATAAGTTTTCCCAAATACAACATCACTTTTTACAGTTTTAAGGTGGGATTTTCAAATGTACTCAGCATTGGCCTAACATTGCTTCCATTGAATTTAATGGGACTTGGGCTCATAAGTTACTTAGGCACTTGTGAAAATCTCACCCTCAAGCACCTAAATATGGATTTAGGAGCTTAGTTTTAAGCTCTTATTTTTTAAAGCATCAATTGTCATGCTGAACCATCTTCTGCATTAAAATCTGTTGCACAATATCAGACCATCGCTCTCAAGGCAAAAATCATCATTTAATTTCAATTGGATTTTTGGTTTAATTAACCAGCATTGATGGCACAGTATGACTCACTATTAGGTAAAAGTTATGCTCTTCAGTATACAAGTGCATATGATGTGAATTTCCAGCTCAAGTTACAAGTAGTTTATTTGGATGTTTTTAGAGAGACGTGGTGAATGACGTAATAGCTTTTATTGGACCAACTTCTGTTGGTGAGAGAGGCAAGCTTTTGAGTTTACACAGAGCGCTTCTTCAGGTCTGCGGAATGTACTCAGAGCATCTGAGCTAAATACGAGGTTGAACAGATTGTTTAGCATAAGTAGGTTACACATTTCAAAGAACCATTCAAGGTGGCCCTTTTAACTCCTTTCCAGTCATAGAGGGGAAAGGAAAAAAACTGGGGGAGTTAAGTGTGTTATAGATTGTTGTAATAAGTCATAAATCCAGTCTCTCTATTCAGTCCACGATTTTTAATATCTAGGCAAAGTTATGAATTTAAGCTCCCAGGCTCATCTTTTGAAGGTGTTGTGCAGATTTCCTTTGAGGATGAGAACTGAGAGATTAGATACAGTGCTTTGTAAAAAGTATTCACCCACTGGTGATATAGTGTTTTTGTCTTATATCATTTTTCTGTGTGAGTTCATTTGAAAGTGTAGTGATTGCCTCATTTCACTCACATAGTTGTTATTGGGGCATTTAGTTCACTGGATGAGATATACCATATATTGTGATAGGCATGTGAAGGACCCATGGATGATCTTGAAAGATGTGTTAATCACGGTAGCCCGCAGATTTTGCATCTGTTGTTCTGGCAGGGTCTGGTGTTTTGAGTTGGTGAGTCCTGGTCTGAGGGAGCTTGCTTCTGATGATGAGCTAGGAGAGGTTGGAAGATTGTTTGAAGACCAGAAGAGGGAGTTTCAGGAAAGATTTCTTTCAGGATGATCCCCATCAAGTATGGGTTGTAATTGTTTGAGGATACCCAATATGGTCTCCAATGTGCAGTGGTAGGTGACAACTAGATGTGTACATTTGGAGGGGGTGTATTTCTGTACTGAAGCAGGTACTCTTGGGTCTTTGTGTAGCCCATTCCATGATGGAGTCTCCTTTTTCGGTGGAGTGTCCTTGTTTAGTGAAGGTGGTTGTATGTTAAGATGTATGTCCTGGTCTTTCTCCTCAGAGCATATTCTGTGGTATCTAAGTGCCTGGCTGTAAATAACAGATTGCTTGGTGCATTTGGGATAGTTACTTGATGTGTGAAGATAGTTGTGGTTATCTATCAGTTTCTAGTATTTAATTGCTTTGATACAGAACTAAAATCCACTCTGACCAAACACCTCTAGTTGTGTACACTGCGAACAGAGAAGGCAGATAGGATAGCATGCTGTTTAACGTGAACACTTTTTTTTCAGAATAGACATTAACTGAGGCTTTTTCATGCACAGTTGACTTTATATAAACTGATTGACACCTTTGGGGGTCGTCTTTCCACTGACTCATAATTTTTCTCACTCCTGAAAAAGGCTTCTGTACACCCAGTATTCTCTAGTTAAAGCTGAAAATTCAACTCATCATATTTACACAATAAAAAAAATCCATTCTGTCTTGTTTTTAATTGCAAACCTCCTCAAGGGACCAATTCTCCTGCTTAGGAGGCAGCCCTGTGCCTTCTACTAGAGAACCAAGTGCAGTCAATTATGGTAATGAAATGTCAATAAATATAAAAATTTAATACAGTCTGCTCTTAGTGAGTGGCAGATGAGGACTTGCCTCCCAGACAAATTTGCTGGTGCTGCAAATTTTAAGTGCACCTGAAAGAGTAGCTGGTTGCCTGAGAGCTCTCCAGTAGAGGGAAGGTGGGACATTCAGACACCTATTGGGTTTTTCCATTATAGTATAATCACAGCAGTAAGGCCAGTAATATTCTTGAAATCCATCCAAACATCTGAACTTATTATGAGAAAGTGAAGATCATATTTTCACCCATGAAGATTCTGAAATTGGTACAGCAATGAGCGATTTTTTTCCCCTAACAAAGCAGTACAGTTACAAAAGGAGAAATTAAGTTGTGAATGAGATGATTTTCCTGTGAATAATTTCACAGCAGTAAGCAATTAGTATCATGTCACTACTAGAAAATTGCTGTTCTGACGGATATGTTAACATTACAATTTTTTATTTACTGAAACTATTAATTTATATTGGTGATTATGGTGGTTTGTGGGATGCAGCTTGGGCCAGAGGCAAGAACACAGGGTTGCAAGTCAGACTCCTGGGTTCTAAATTCTGGCTTTTTCACTGACTTTTTTTTTAAACAGCTCTGGTGTGTGATGTTGAAACTTGAAATTTAGCAGAGAGAATGTCTCCTTCTTACAAATAAGTGGGCAGGTGAAAACTGGCTTTTATTTATCAAAGCTACTTTATCAAAAAAAAAAGTACTTTGTGCATGCACACCAAGTTTTGTAATTCAGAGCATGAATTCCAACATTTGATTCTTTCTGCACATGTGAGGATAGTGTAGGAAAGTTCATAGGCAGTCCTAGCTCCTCTACAGAGTAAATCAAGTACATACCAACGAAGGCAAACCCCCAAAGCAGTCCTGCTTTCCTCCCTATATAAAGAAATCTGCTACATTCATTGCAGCAGTTGAATGGTGTGTTGTGGATGAGGCTGCTGTCTGTATCACTCCTGCTTCACTCCTCTGAGAGAAATTAAAGTCCACAAGAATTCACTAAAGCAAACGGGAATTCATTGGCTTGACAGGGGTTGAGAGAGATAGAAACCACTCCCACAGCCCTGAGAATTTCTATGGGACTACAGTTGTAGTTCCAATTTATGGGCTGGAAAAGAAGACACTGCCCCTAACTGTCCCATTTATGGAGGTTGCCAGAAGCTGCACCACTCCTCTCAAACACCTGGCACCAGTCTCCCCTGGATCAATGTACTCAGAGCAGTCCTGGAACCCACTTCCTTGGTACACAACAGGAGCAAAGGCCACCCTATGAGGCTCCTCTACCAGTGCCCTCCAAGCAAGGGTACCAGAGTATTTCCTTAGTACAAAGGACCTTGTACAAGACCTCTGCCAATGGGTAAATTTCACTCAGTCAACTCGGTTACAGTGAAATGTTATCTGAAGTTGAGGGTGGATTTCATCTTATAATAAATAAATACATAATAATAATTAGCTCCTATGTAGCCCTTCTCAAACATAAATTTAAAAGTGCTTTCCACTGAAAATTCCTTTTTTAAAGTACAGGCTTCAACTTCAGAGCAGACAAGTCAGGCCGGATTCTGCCTTCATTTACATCTGAGCAACCCAACTGAAATCAGGGATGTATAAATGAGGGCCAGATATGGCTCTTTATATTTTAGGTACAGTAACCTTTTTGATCCTCAAAATAAAGTCCTATGGTGAAAGCCTGGCCCCCATTAAAGTCAATGGCAACATTCCCATTGACTTTAATTGGGCCAGGATTTCAGCCCGTTGAATCAAACTATTTTTATGTTCCGGTTGGTAATGACACCAAATGTTCCTGATCAAGGATCAGATATGCACTGTACACACACACAATGAAAAGATGGTCCCTGTCCGAACAGTCTTACAATTACAATCTAGATATAGGATGAGAGACAACAGTTGGATACAATGAACAACTGGAGGAGACAGTTTTAATAACACATAGTGTCATATCAAAAATATTTTGTCTTTTACGTTAGTACAAACCAATACTCAAAAATGTTGTTACATACCATAAACTCACATGCTTTACACCAATAACATTTGAAAATTACAATGCCGTGCAAGAATAGGTTTCTAAACAAAATCTTCTTGATTTGATTCCATAGTTATTTTGAGATTAAAGTAAAATGTTTTACTTCCTGGGGTATCTCACTTGTATAAGATTTCTTGAGACTCTCCAACTGGACACGATATCTGGCAATGATAATCAGACAAAAATATGACTTTCTTTTACAGATGGATTATTCAGTAATAGCATCTCAAGCAGGAGCCACCCTCAACAACCTTATGAGCCACGCACAGGAGCTAGTAGCAAAGCTTCGTTCCCTGCAGTTTGATCTACGAGAGTTTGTGTGTCTCAAATTCTTGGTGCTCTTTAGTTTAGGTAGGTAAATCCTATTATTTGTGCATTATTTAATACTGATATTGTTTAATTGAAAACCTTTGGCTTCATAAAATGTTTTTTTATTTTTTTCCTGAAAAAATGAAGTAAGACTGAAACATATTTTATGATGTTCACAGTAACCTGGAAATTATTTTTGAATTATCACATTTGGGGAAATGCTATAGAATGTAAGAGGGATTTACAAAATAGAGTCCTGTGAAAGTGATTCTATGGGATTTAAAAGGGTATGATATGCTTTCAATGTGTACTTTAACATGCTATAAAATTTTAAACCAAATTTTACTACATTTTAAAGGAGGGTTCAGAAAAACTATAGAAAGGCATAATTTTGTGTTGAATTCTATAAAGCAATTCTGTAAGAGCTGGTTGAAATATATATGTATTTTGGAAGAGCGTGCATGGTAAGTACACACAGTCTTGTTAGCATTTTGGTGTCAGTATTGCAACACATAAACCAACAATGTAACTAATAGTTTTTAAAAGCACAATGAAAGGCTCTATTAAAGTGCAAATAAATGATAGTCATTTTATGAAAGATCTATCCAGGAAATAGACTTTAAAGAGAAGATTATTTTGTACCAGTGGAAAGGCCTTAGAATGGAAAAGATACCTATGCGAGACAAATTAGTTAAATCAGTGCTCCCAATGAATCAGTCAAGAAAAATCACTCTTGCCAGGAATAAAAAAGGGATTAGAGAGATGGATTCTTATTGATTTCAGGAGACCAGATTTTTCTGCCTGTCTTCTGTTTTACGTGTTCATTTTGTTGACTTAATAAAGCCGGCAAATACAGTTTTGCCAGGTGAATTTATTATATGCTGGCAGACAGCTGAAGGAGGAGACTTAAAAAATATAAATACGGCCAGATCCAACCATCCCTCCATAGACAAAAATCCCATTTATATCAAAGGACATTTTGTCCAAATAGAAGGTGCAGGGACTGAGCCAAATGTAACAAAAACAAATACCTGTAAATTTCAGCACTACTGATATTTTTCTTTAATTTCAAGTTACAAGCTCTTGTGCAAAGGAATAAAACTTTAAAAATAAAGAATTATTGCAGCACACGTGTAAATAAACTGCAGGAGTGAAATGACTGGGCAGCAGCATAAATCCAAGAGCTACGTCCTAATGTTCAAAGTTGTCTCCTAGTGCCTTGCACTCTTCTTGGACTTGCTATACAGCATTTGTTGAAAACTAGAGTGTTTGTGAAGGAAACTCATTTTAAATATAGGCATCTTAAAGAAGAAAAAATAATTTATGACATAGAATGTGTAGTGAAATAACATAACCAGAAATGTTATTGAAAAAAACCCAACAATGTCAGCATTGGCAGGCATATTGGGTGATTGCAAGACTTGTACATGCTCAATCCCAAAAACAAATGTGATGTAATTTATCTACTGACCACAACACACTAACGTTCTATATTTAGAGATCTGTCTCTTCCCATATGTTAAGTTCAGAGAAGTAAAAGCAAACCTTTCTTGGCAGGAGTGGTATTGTCTTATGAATTAACCTGGTGTAAAGCAAGGCATCTGCTTCCTTAGGTCTAGTACAGTATATTTTTGTAGTCATTAGACAATGTTATAGAAAGGTCTGAAGAGACTTATGGCTTTTCCCTGATAAAATATATAAAGAAATTCATCTCACTTCAGTGGTATTTCAAATTAGCTGAATAAATTAATTACATTTGGAAAACACATTTATTTTAAGCGATCTTTATGTCTGATCATTATCATCTGCTCTTCAAGTACTTGCCATTCAGTTAGGAAATATTCTGCTCCCTGCCTTTATATTTTTGGCTCTTGGCCTGATTCTGCAAGGTGATGAGCTTGGTTTCAAAGCAGTTGAGGGCATACAGCTTCTTGCAACAGTGCCCAGCCCTTTGCAGAGACAGACGGTCTGATTATCCTCTCACTTATACTAGTGTAAGTTAGAGCCACCTCTGCTGAAATCAAATGAGTTACATATACCTGAGAGAGGTCTAGTGCATCTGAAAACAGATTAACTCACAGGGCCAAATTGAGGCCTAGCACAGACAAGTGCAACATAATTGACGTCAGTAGAATGGCTCCTATTAACTGCATGCTTGAATTTGGCCCAATATTTGAAGCTAGGTGTTATCCTACTAAGAGTAACATGTAAATATATTAATAATCATGATCCACATCATCATCAGAAGTTTCCACTTGAACTAAGGCAGAAATTTTAAGTAGAATTATGAGATAATTAATATAGTAAACACAGATGTCCTTTCCAGCAAAGCACTTAAGCACATATTTAATTTTAAGCAGATGAATCATCCCCCTGAAGTTAATGATGTTGCTCACAGGCTTAAAGTCAAGTATGTGTTTAAGAGCCAGATTTTTGAAGGTATTTAGGCACCTAAAGTTCCAGATAGTTGCCTAGTGATATTGTTGATATCACTTTTCACTGCAGACTTAGCACACCATTGCCACCCTTACTTCTGCCCTGCCGCTGCCCCCCTGCGGCTGACAGCCAGAGCCCTGCCACCTCCAGGTGAGGGATAGGGGGTCAAGAAGGAGAGTCTGAGCTCAGGCTGCCTCCCAATGAAGGACTGAGTGATGAAGGAGAGGGACAGAGACCCCAATCCTGGGTGGTGGGGCTCCGGTTGTCCCCATAACCCCACCTCCCAGGTGTCCATGTCCCTTCTGCACAAGCCCCAGCCCAGCCACACAGGGCTGTCAGTCAAAGCTCTTCACGCACACACAAAAAGCGTAAGCACACAGCACCTCCCTTGACACATTCCCACACTTCCCTTGAGAGGCCCACCCCATAGTTTGAGAACTGCTGGTCTAGATATAAAATTAAAGAAGTAGACTGTTAGTATCTACTAGTAAAGCGGTCCAAAGGGCTTGTGCAGAAAAATGCTTTTGGTTGATTCCCAAGATAATAAAAGGATGTTGAAGCTTAAATGAGAGGATTCATGTTGTAGTCCCATAGTCTAGCCAATCCCAAAGTTAGCTAGGAACCAGAAAACAGAGAGTTTTACAGATTTTCCTTGTTCCTTTTTTTCCCTTGCCCCTTTTGGCATCTATTTTCTGGTGCCTCTCACCCCTTTCGCGTTGTTTCTTCTCTTGTCACTTAAGACCCCTCTCCAAGCCCAGTCCCCATGGGTAGGTATTCATGTTGCTAGCCCACTCTGCGGTTCATGCCACCATGTCTTCACTGCTATTTTTATCTATGCTAATTACATTAAAGCTAGCACAAGTATGCCTATGCCAGTTACAAATCACAGCTTTGATCGAAGTCCATAGCCTAACTCACAACGAATGGAGAGCAGAGGAGCTGAAGCAGAGCAAATCAGAAGAGAGTCAGCAAGCCCAGGTATCTGGAAACAGCATCCCATTTAAGGAAGCAGGATGTGACCCATAGAGATCATAAGACATTAACTACCACCAAAATAAATTAGACTGAAATCAATAAACCCACCTTCTCTGCCACAACTAGATCAAGTCTCACCAAAATATAACTAAATTGTTACATATTTAATCCCTCCTACCCCCTGAGAAATTATTCTAGACATTGACAAAATGTAACAGTCCCACTTAAGCCTGTGCTCTTCATGGGACTGATCCTACACCCATTGAAGTCAATGGGAGTTTTGTATTTGACTTCAGTGGGCGCAGGATCACGCTCAATGAGCCTTTTATGGAAAAATCCCATGGAATTTTATGGGGATTAAACAGAGTTCTGTTAAAATTACCTTCAACATTTATAGAATTTAACAAGAAATGGGATCCTTCCTGTGGGATTTTAGAAACATCCAATAGAATTCTACGGCAAGAGTATAATTTTCTATAAAATGGTCCAAAACTTATAGAAAAATTTTCTATTAAACTCTATAGGGCATTTCCAAACAGGGCAGCAAACTATGGTCAAAAAATCACCAGATACCACTTGATCTTATTTTACAGGGAACTGAAGACCGAGATGGGTCAAAATAGTAGAAAATAGATACTTAAATATCCTAATACATAATTCCTCAGAATATTTCTACCTACAGATCCTGATTCATCAATGGGTTCTGAGCTTTCAGTTCCCCTTGGAATCAATGGAACTGGAGAGTGCTCAGCATATCTTACATGTAGTTCAGCATCTCACAGGATTAAGTCCCTAATGTATTAACATCCCATGCACAGATTTTCCATCTCCAAACACTACACCTAGAAAGCAAAGTAGCCACAGGTACTAACTGTTTATTGTACTGCCACCCAACCCTTAAAAATTCACATCTAAGTAAAGTAAACAGCACACACAGAAACAGCTATCAATTCCCCCAACAAATTTAAACATCTAACAATTAAAATACTAGTTACAGCTTGCTTAATAATAACAGCTAATATAAACAAAGCTACAAACATATGATTCATTTCCAAATCCAATAATGTCAAAAATATTCCTTTTCACATACGCACATGAACAGAAAATTGCATGTATTTTAGCAGCAAAACAGCATTGTCACCTTGTTGCTTCACTGACTAGCACTAACATTTTGCAACCCTAAAGCAGAAACAGATAAATACAGCATACCTTGGATGAAATCCTCACTCCCTTGAAGCAAATAGGAATTTTGCCACTGATATCAATGAGGCCAGGATTTCACACTTTAGCTCTAAATTAGGTCCCCTTTCTACAAAAGAAGAGTTCAGATTAATTTTCCATTAACTAAATGACTAATTTAAAATGGACATTTTAACAAGCAAGCAGGTTTCTCATTGGGATACTTTCTATCATCTTCTCAGGTGCAACAGATCTTTTCTTTATTGCTGTCTAGTATTTTTACAGTCAAGTCATTTAAACTGAAATCCAGCCATTGTTTTCCCTTTACCAAAACTTCCTATTTGTTGTGCTAGCTTTCATCATTAGAACTGAGCAAGGATTTGTCAACACTTCCATCAGAACAGTTTGTAGAGTGAAATGCCAATTTGACCCATGTCCAGCCACTTGTTTGCCTGAAGAACTTAATGCTAGAATAAGCAGCAACTGACTGGTATTTCTCTCATCACTGTCAGAACACAGATAAATGTACTTCATTTAAGAAATGAAGGCTTTATCAATGGGCAAATAATTGCAGAGCAACTATTGATCTTGCATCTCACTTAACATGAGGCAACAGGGACTTGTACAAATGGTAAACATTTAATCATTATGTATGGCAAACAATCGGCTATTAAAGAAAGCCTTAGTTTTCAAGCAGACCACCATGTCACATGGGGAGACAATTGTGATTTACTCTCCCTGGATGTTATATTGTTCATTAGAGATGTGCCCCTTTTCTGCCAGATAGGAGCAATATTAGCAAAGGAACCTGTACTTATGTCTGTGTATTCTCTGTAGTACTCCAGCACAGATGGGAGAGGACAGCTCTCATTATTGTACTCCATCATTTGCTTCTTGGAAAGCACGTAGAGAAATCTGTGCAGCAACTCTTTTCAGTTGGTTCCAAGAGCTCAGCAGCAGCCTGAAGCTGGAAGAGCATTTTGTGATTAATTATTACTATTATTTACTTATATAGCATCCACAGTGTGCTGAGTGATTTACAGACAAGGAATGGTCCCTTTCTCCAAAGAGCTTACAATCTAAACAGACAAAAGCTAGGGGAAAGCATTCAGCGACGAATAGTGCTAAAGCTTTGTGGTTCACATGTAACTTGTCACTTCCAGTTTTTGCTGAGGGTTTATTTTTTATCACAAGATTAGTTAGCCCATCTTGGGTGAGGAACACTAGGATATCATTTGGAAGTGGTATGTTTTAAAGAGGGACGTGAAGGGGGCATGTGGACTGGTTTGTGGTGGGAGTTACAAGGCTTAGGGGTCCACAGATCTGGGAAGTGTGAGATGGGAACAAAGTGGTCAGTGAGTCATGTGGCTTGAGCAGGGCAAAGGGGTCTGAGGAGGGAACAGAGAACAATATCAGATAGCTAGACAGAAACTAATCAGTGCAGGGGTATATGATCCTCAATTTGTTATCACACACAGAGACACAACCCAACAAACAGACCTTTACTGCAGCTTCCTGCATCTACCACACTTGGTCCCAGCCACTTGGATTTTCTGGTTTGGATTTGTTAAAGGCACAGTTCACTAAAGGTGCTATAAATTTGGGAACATAAAATAATAGGAGGAAAGATTAGGTCAGACAAAGTTATTTCCGGAAATTCTATTTCCAGCATGCAAGTTACCTAAGACTTTCTGTGCCTCTATTTCACCTTCTGTAAAATTGGAACAAAAATAGTTCTTTAATCTTAACAGCTGTTGGGAGGCTCATAGATAATACTCCTAATACTTTGTATTTATATAGCAAGTTTCATTCAAAGAGCTCAAAACAGATGCTACAAGGTGGAAGTGAAGTATACTGTGGGACAAATTCTGCCCCCAGTAGCTAATGCAGATCTCTAATTGAGTTCAGTAAAAGCTGACTGCACACATGCATGCAAAAACAGAATTGTTGCCTTAAATATGCTTGATTCTTATTGAAAGTAACAGACAGTACTTATAGTCTAATTTAATCTTATTCAGAATGCACATCGTGGTCATCCAGATTTATTGTTTTACCTTTGACAGCTTATAAAATATGCCTCTTTAGAACTGGTCTAATATTACGATGGTTTTTAGTGATAACCATTGGAGGTCTTTGTAATGTATTCATCACATACTGTTACCCGAGTGCATTAGAAAAATTGTATCTAGTGAACTCAGACAAGCAAGAGGAATATCCTGGGGTTCTTAGCATTATTAGCATGCAGACATGGCTTTTAACTTTCCCCATATGATAGTCTAATTTAGAAAAAAATACTGTATACTTGTCAAATAGATGCACATATCTTGATCCTAATGTCTAACTAATGTATGCATCTGAGGATAATACTGGCAAATAAACATTTCCTTAAATTTATGTAATCATTTGGAATTCAGAGAGGATTGATTAGCATTCAGGAGATGTGACCATTCAATATTTACACCATAGAGACTTGGCAGAAGCAAATAATTGTACATAAAGCTGATGCTTGTCTTAATTAAATGCAGTATAATAGGTGTTGGGGTTGTTGGGTTTTTTTTCTTTCTAGTGAACAAAGCAGTTGAGCCATGGGCAAATATAACTCATTTTGAAGTTCAGAGTTTAAACCTAATCAATATGTATTTATATCAAGGGAAGGAGTTAATTTCATTTATTATGAGATGGCAGCTGGCTGCAATAGCTGAAAACACCATATATTTAAGTATATTTTTCCAAACAATAATTTGACAATATATTTATCCCATGTGATGCTTGTTACATTAATAGTGTTGTTTACTCAACTGATGGTGTTTAGCATAGATAGTTTACATTCCCTGTTCTTTACTCCCAGCCTAAGAATGACTTGCACAAGCAAGGAGACACTTTAAATTCATTGAGTTGGTTTCTTATTAGTGTAGAGTTGCCCTGATTATCAAATAAAGGTTTAGTCCTGCAAATATTTACTAGTGTGAGTAATCCCACTGAAGTCAATGGGATTATTCATGTTTCTGGAATCAAGCCCTAAATGTGCTCTAAATGGAACTGGTGAGATAGCTAATAAATGTTTTTTAGGCAGGTCATAGTAAGTAAGTGCAGTTTTAACAATGAGGATATTTAATTATTGAACCATCACCTAGGAACATGGTGGATTCTCTGTCACCTGAAGATTTTAAATCATGCCTGGATGTTTTTCTAAAAGATATGCTATAGTTTAAATAGAAGTTATGGGCTTGATGGAAGAATTACTGAGGGGTGGGGGTCTTTGACCTGTGTTGACCTTAAAGTCAGACTAGATGATCATAATGGCCCTTTCTGGCCTTAAAGTCTATTAAAGTAAAGTTTGTTTGAACTGGGTTGGACCAATAAAAATATTTCACATATTACTTTTGTTTATTTTCTATTTCTTTGATCCTAATTGCCATAGATTTGAACACATTTAGGATTAACTCATGTTATGAGGGTTTTTCCCAAGGGGATGGATGTCAGGAGAATTGTTTTCTATTACTGACTGTCACAAATTCACAATGTGGCTTTGGACAATTACTCAAATGATGCCTCAGTCTCCTTATCTGTAAAATGGTAATAATATCTACCCACATTTGTAAGTAATAATGAGATCCTTGGATGAAAGATGCTATATAATTGAAAGTATCATAACCAAAATATCATCTGGCACTGAGAAAGGGTCCCTGTGAGTGAAGGAAGTCTAGACAGCTTGTGTAGATTTACTGGGGACTCAGAGGGGAAACTGAGGCAAGCGGGGGGGAGGGATAGCTCAGGGGTTTGAGCATTGGCCTACTAAACCCAGGGTTGTGAGTTCAATCCCTGAGGGGGCCATTAAGGGAACTGGGGTAAAAATCTGGGGATGGTCCTGCTTGGAGCAGGGGGTTGGACTAGATGACCTCCTGAGGTCCCTTCTAACCCTAATAGTCTATATGATTCTATGACTGTCATGCCGCAGCCTGTCACAGGAGGGCACTCCAGGCAGGGCTGCCTTATGACAGACTCCATAAAAGTCACAGCTATAAGTCCCCGATTAAAGAACTTTTATGGATGTTGGGGGAAGTATTTTTCTTTATAAATTGTGTAACATATTGTCCTGAAGGAGTTACCTTCTCCATTTTCATGTCAGTGGGAATCAAGGGGCTAACCTATGAGGAACTCTTTGAAATTCATCCTTTCAAAGCTCACTTTTCACACCTGAACACTTACATTCCATATATTGTATGGCACAAAATGACACGTACTTGACTTTCCTTTGCAACTTTATATCAAAACCTTCTTTACTACTCTGGCCCTTCTAAATTCTATACAGTAACTCCTCACTTAACGTTGTAGTTATGTTCCTGAAAAATGCGACTTTAAGTGAAACGATGTTAAGCGAATCCAATTTCCCCATAAGAATGAACATAAAAGGGGAGGGGAGATTAGGTTCCAGGGAAATTTTTTTTGCCATACAGTACAGTAGTATAGTTGGGAGGTGCCCCCACCTTACCCCACACAGGCACAGCCCACTGGCACTGGAGACAATGAGGCAGGCAAGGAGGCTGAAGGCTAGGAGAAGCACGTTGCACAGCAGCAGCGGCAGCTTCCCCTTCTCTGCAAGCACCAGGGGCGGAAGGCTCAACCCTCAGCCTGCCCACACTACCCCTTCCCGTAAGTCCCCATCCTTAACCCACCTCTTCTTCCCCCCACTCTTCTCCCTCTACTCCGCACGCCGCATCCTCCCCGCTGCCTCCTGCCCGTGACAATCAGCTGGATTGCAGCGTTCAGGAAGCAGGAGGGAGCAGGGAGGAGCGAGGACATGGTGCGCAGGCTCCACCTCCCTCCCCTGCCTCCTGAACACTGCAAGCCAGCTGATTGCTGCGGGCAGGAGGCAGGGGGGAGGTGCACCACATCCTCACTTCTCCGCCCTCCCTCCTGCCCATGGCAATCAGCTGGCTTGCAACGTTCAGGGGGAAGATGGGGGTGGAGCGAGGACTCAGCGCTCAGGCTCCCCCCTCCCTCCTGTGGCAATCAGCTGGTTTGCGGCTTTCGGGAGGCAGGGAAGGGAGGGGAAGCCTGAGCACTAAGTCCTCGCTCCTCTCCCCTTCCTCCTGAATGCCACAAGCCAGCTGATTGCCATGGGCAAGAGGCAGGGGAACGTAGGGGAGCTGAATGGGGGGGCTGCCTGCTGTGGACAAAGCAGGCAGGCAAACGATGTTATAGCGAAGCATTGCACAACTTTAAATGGAGCATGTTCTGTAACTGAGCAGGGACGTAAGATCGAAACAATGTTAAGCGAGAGGATGTTAAGTGGGGAGTTACTGTATAGGGAAAGAAATCAAGTGTCTTCCTTTTACTTCATCCATCATAACCAGCAACAAAAAGTCAAATAATGGGAAATGAATCCTGATTCCTGAAGTTGTTACAGATGCTAAATGATGATGTGTGGAGTGAGGATTTTGATAAACTGGGTTGCCCATGCAAGACTACTCTCTGCTTCTTATTCGGCAAGCTGACAATTTTTTAGTCCAGCCTTCCATGCTGGTTTCCAAACACTGTACAATTATCTTAGAAGAAAAATAGACAGCTAAAATTTGTTTTCTACTTAACTTTCTTCAAAGACTTTCTAAATCTATATCTGTTCAGTGTCTATGAAAAAGGGAAATTATTTTAAAGGAGTAAAATGAACAGAGGTGGGGGGTTAATAAATTATGAGGAGGAATTAAATCAGCCATTTTGGTTTTTAATCCTTTATAATTCACCTCAGCTCTGGATGTTAGAGTCATGGTTAATAAACTCCTCAAAAGGAAGCACAGGCTCCCTTCTGTTTTATGGTTACATTGATTGTGTTTTAACAAGTGCACTAAGCCAAAATTATGTAGAAATTAAATAAAAATCAATGCAAATGAACGATGATATTTGATAAAACACAATGAATGATGCAGATTCACCTCGGTGTAACTCCACTGAGTTCAACGGAGTTACACCAGGCATGAACTACTCCCGATATGATCATACCACCTTTGGGGAAGGGGGGATGTTAAAGACAAAAAAGCCTGCAGTTTCTTTCACTGCGTTTTTAAAAATGCAAATTTTTAAACAAAAGAATCAGATGCTGAAAAGAAAATTAGGTCACATATTTGTTAGATGCAGTTTTGTCAGTAATTAGAAACATGGGTATCCAAGTGATGTTTGTATTCTATACTGCCTTTATATGCATTCAGTGGGGATTTCAGAACAAGCCTACCAGCATCTTCTGCAATCACAGCACCAAGGGACTTTATCTATCTAATGAATGTATAGAATGTCAGTCACTGTACTGTTAGATGCTTCCCCCACTGCTAACAGCTATACTGAAAACATCAACAGCACAGATCCACATTTGGGTCTGATAGGTCACTTTGGAATTTGTGCATCATATATGGCTTTAATGTAGATTACATATGTTCAATGTTTGCATGGTACTGGAGTGCATGTTTGGGGGGGTGGGAGGGAGGGAATGAGCATACATACACAATTTTCAAGTACTGTAAGCAGAAGCAATAAACTCCTTAGACCACTTCCTCAGCTTTGGTGTCCAATGCCCCCAATCCAGCAAAACGTATCCATTTGATTAATTTTGAATGTAATAGGCCACCCCACATTTTTAAAGGTAAGCATGATCTTAAGTGCTTTGCTGAATTGAGACATAAGGTAATATTCTGAAAGTATGAATAGATTCTAAAAGTAATTGTGCCAGGCTTAGAATTAAATATTTTTATGTAGAAGTGGTCATTATAACTGGTAATAATTCCCCCATCACTCCCGCCCACAGAGTAAATTAAAAGGTTCTTGCAAATCCTTACTCCCATAAGTAAGCATTGTGTCTAGTTACATAAGTAAGGATTGGCAGGATCTGGCCATAATATCTAACTTGCAGGAGTTTGCAGTACTAAATATAAGAAATCTTTTAAAATCCTAACTGTGATTTTTCCAGCCAATTTCTAACATCTCGAGAGTTTGTTTACAAACATGAATTTACGATGAGGTGTAGAAGGGAACAATGAAGTGCTGTAAACAACTATGAGCTAAGTCTGAAATATGGAACAATCTAGCCCAGGGATTGGCAACCTTTCAGAAGTGCTGTGCCGAGTCTTCATTTATTCACACTAATTTAAGGTTTTGCGTGCCAGTAATACATTTTAATGTTTTTAGAAGGTATCTTTCTATGTCTATAATATATAACTAAACTATTGTTGTATGTAAAGTAAATAAGGTTTTCAAAACATTTAAGAAGCTTAATTTAAAATTAAATTAAAATGCAGAGCCCCCCGGACTGGTGACCAGGACCTGGGCAGTGTGAGCGCCACTGAAAATCAGCTCGCGTGCCGCCTTCGGCACACATGCCATAGGTTGCCTACCCCTATCTAGCCCAACAAAGGCCCATTCCACACTGGGATCAGAGCTGTTAGCTACAAATGTGTTTAAATACAGTGTGAACATAGATGATCACCTGAAAGCCAACATAAACTTGACAGTCAGCCTCTAAGGAGGGACAAACTGCAGAGTGTGCCAAAAATCCCCATCTTACTTCTCTCATCTCGTTGATGCCTGACTATGGCTGTAGCAGCCCTGCCAGGCTGTGAGCATAGCAGTGCCTTCTCCGGCCGTAAATGGCAGCTTTTATTCCTGCCATCTGCTGGCCAACCAAATGTATACTGCCTGCCTCATGGCTGTGCAGCAAGAGTGGACGTGAGCTCTGCTTCCCACTGCTGAGAGGTCTGATGTGGAGAGCCATGCAAGAGCATAGCAGCAGTAGCTCCAGCTTCATCCTGGCTCTGCATCAAAAGACTCTTTGCAGGCAGGCTGAAGAGATTCTTGGGCCTATCTTACCTACAGCCAAGAACATGCAGCTGGAATTAGCCATGGTGGAGACAGGAATGCAAGCTGGAAAGCAGTTAAGAACTGAAGTAAAGAGCTGCACAAAGGAATCCATTTGCAGTGCACAACAACAACTACTTTTATTGCTCCTAGAAAACCTGTGTACAATGCTGCATATTCTTAAGCACCACCTTCTAGCACATTATTTAACTAACGACGTATATACAGACATCTCATTTAGAGGGCACTCTTGTAACAGTGGGGATGGAGGTAGTTAAAGGAGACATGTAATAAAGGACCTGGGAGAGAACGAAGGGGGGACAACCTGGAAAGAGAGACAGAAGGGGGAGAGACCTGAAAGGGGAGAAAAGAAAGAAATATGGACCATGGCTAGAGTATAAGGAACAACTGTGGCAGTTTGAGTGGCTTCCTAGCAAAGGAGAAAGCAAAAGTAACGGGTGGATCTGAAGGAAGGAAAGGAAAATGGAAGCAAGCGCAGACAAACAAGAGAGAAGGAAGTTCAGGGAGGAAAACAGATGGGAGGAAAAAGAGCATATCAGGACAAAAAAGGAAGTGGTGAAAGTGTAAAAGATGAAGGGTAAGAACAGTATGGAATGAGGGTCAGAGGGAAAGATGGCAAGAGAATGGAGAGTGGTCATGGGAAAGAAGTCTGAAAATATGAAAAGGCAGGGAGGAGAAAATTGGCAGAAAGGAAAGAGAAAAATGGAATAGAGCTCAGAGTAACAGTGAGAGATGGGGGGAGAATGAAATAAATAAATGAACAGGAAAGGAGCAATGGAAGAAAGCGCAGAAACAGACTTCAAGACTAGTAGTTAGATGCAATTTCTTTGGAGCAGGGACTGTCTTTTTGTACTGTGTTTACAGCATCTAGCCCTGTTAGTCCTGGCTCGTGACTGGGACTGTCAGGCACTAAAACAGTACAGATAGATAATTATGTATATGAGCTCTTCAGGGCAGAGGCCCTATGTCTGTATCTGTTTGTACAGTGCCTACCACAATGATGGAACGTGCAGCAGAGAGTGAGCAGAGTGAACTAGCTTTAGAAGCCTCCAAAATACTCAGTGCAGTTTCCAAAACCTCAGCCTGCACAAGAATCATTCATTGTCCTTAATTATTGGGGATATTCTTAACTAGCTTTTAGAAATTAAACTCAAGAGTTTATGCAAGAAATATACTTTGAGCATCATCACCAGACAGTGACTTTCAGTGCCCTTTGGAAATGTGGGTCCCAGTATACTCCTCCACTTGCTGATGTTGATCTACAGAAGGGGAAAAATGCCAAAATGGGGAGTGGCACCTCAACAGCACCCTCTCCATTCTCCCAACTGCAGGAAACCCTTCATGGGGGTGGATTGCTTGGGGACAGGGAAGGCAAGGACTCTAGGCCTCCTCCTCACAATTCCTCTCCAAAAAAAAAAAAAAGAATAAATTACTGTAAACAGACTCTTCTTCAAAGGGTAACTGCTGTCCAAGTTCAGTAGGGAGGCAGGTGATTTTCTGAGGATGTCTGTTCCCTTTGTGGATACCCATTTTTTCTGACAGATGTCCAGGCTCACAGAGATGGAATCACCTGCTGCTTTCTGGAGGGCTGAGGGGGCCAAAAATCACACCCTGAACTCTTAAAAAAAAAAAAAAAAAAAAAAAAAAAAAAAGCTAGAAGGGAATGCTACAAGTGCAGGAACATGGGTAAATGGCTACTGTGAGAGCCATAGAAGAGGTATAAATAATACATAAAGCTTCATCCAGCCAGCTATGTTATCTGGAGCTTTGCCTCCAGTAATATCCCATTTCTTTACCGTGGACCTTTACATTTTAAAAGTTTAGCAGTGCAATGAGACCATACAGTTAATAAAACCACAAGTAAAACTACCATAGCTGGGACAGGGGTGAAAAGGGAATGGAGCAGCTGAAAGCATTCCTGGTAAAAACCTCACAAGGCATACTGTACAATTCAGACATATTTGTGCCCTGGAAACATTCTGCAGACACAGCAGCAGACACTTAAGAGCACCACCAATTATTCACGTGACTTCTGGCACTCTTTCAGAACACTGTGGAACCGGAAGAGGTTGTGGTAAACGTATTTTCTGTGCAGTTGTCTTTTCTGACAAAACAGCTCAAATATTTTGACACCAACAATAACCAATTCTTAGGCATTTCCTTCACTGAGAGCTGCAGACTTCTGCAAGTTGAGAATTAATGACAACTTACTTAAACCCTCTGTGCTCTTTTCTGGAAATAATCTCTTACAAAGTTCAAGTCCTACTCATATTCAAACCATATTCTTTCTGTCTCCCTTTGCAATAAGATGCAAAATGGACTCTGCCACAACAAAACAACTGAGCTTGTGGAAACTGTTACTTTGAAGATGAAACATTGTGTTGTGTCCGTTAGCACTATTACAGGCAGTCAGTCTGTTAGAACATATTGGGCGATTATAGGGTAGTCTTTTCAGAGAAAGCCATGGGTTTCAAGTTAGCAGTAACCATCTATCAATTCCTGAGATTATGCCATGATTTACTGTCACAGCATCATGTATTCTCTGATTTTCTGCCTCCAGTGAAACATTGTGCTTTCCTTTTCTATTGATGTATCAACTATAATAGTTACAAGCAGCTACAGAAAAATCAATAGTGAACTTTCATTACTGTGCACATAAAGTAAAGAGTACCACGCTGTGAGAGCACCTTGCTGTTAAATAGTCACCAACTGCAAGGTACACAATAAATGTCTGTTATTTCGGTCTAAATGAAGGATGTCTGAATTTGAAACATCAAATATGTGGGATTTTTGAGCAACTGGATCCTATGTCAAGTTACTCTAGCTGATAATTCTTTTACAGGGTAGGCGCCAAGGCTGATTTGTCTTTTCTACACTGGGAACTGTTTGTTTGTTTACCCCAAAAGCTGAACTAGGAAAGTAATATCAAGATGAAATCTTTCACTGCTTTTTTTGCAATAATTTAATTAAATTCAGCTGGACAGATATAGTGAGGGTTGCTTTAATGTTCACTAGTTCACATTCAGAAAACTTCCTCTGATTAAGGCGAACGGTATAATAACCTCTATGTTAAACACCCAGTCACCACCACCTACTAAAAAAGATTCACTATAATATTACCAAAGACATAGCAGATACAGAGATGGCATTTGGAATATTTAACATGTTCAGTGGCCTTCTGAAGCACACCTTGGAAGAAAGTAGTATGATTTTTAGATTAAATATGATTTACATGCCTCTGGGAGCACATTAACTTCCAATTAGTGAATGTAAATCAAGAATGCAGAGAAACAAAAGAAAATTTATGAGCTGATAGCCTGGGATATGATCAGGGCCCTTGGATTTCTCCAGCAGTTAAGTATCATTTTCTGCAACAAGGGTGGGAGAATGCTGCAACAAATTTTAGCAGATCCTCTGGCATTTCTAGGATATGATCATGTATAACCAGAGATTACACTGTTTGCTGCTGAATACCTTTGAACTTGAAAGTCTGCATGTTTATATAACACAAGGGTGCAGGTGTATACTTAAATTATATCCCACAAAACATATATCCCCCTTGTTTCAGTACTGTGATTTAATGGGAAAGCAATATTTTGCAGTCATGACCTCACATATGAAAGTAAGAAACTCAAGCTTCTTTAAAGATTTCTGTGGCTCCAGCCGGTGTAACTTTTACAGTTAATTTAAAACGATTAATGAAAATCTGTTAAAAAAAAATGAAAATATAAATCCCACTCTTTAAAATAAAATAGGAATGGGAAATGTAACCCTGTCCAAAAGTAAACACTGCTGAAACTCACAACTGGAAAAATTCACATGCTCTGAGGTGCATTTGGACTCTTACTTTCAAGTAGGACCTAGTCCAACTACCAGTCAGTTCAGCAGAAATACTCCTATTGATTTTAGTGGGAGTTGGATTGGGCCCCAAGAGGGGAAGCAGTAGGTGACAGTAAGCGGTGCACTTGAGCTCAGCCAAGTGCCCACCAGAACCCTGTGGAAGAGGAAACAGCAGTGGGAGATGGAATAGGATTAGAAGTCTTTACAGAGATTTGATAGCGGAGGCAGAATTAAGGGCCTGATCCTATGAGGTGTTGAGCACCCTGAACTCACTTTGACTTACTTGAGGGCATTCAGCAACTCACAGGATCAAGCTGTTTATCCACAGCAATGGTTCAGATTTGATTTGAGGTAGGAGATTTACTTAACCTGCTCACCCATCCCTAATTAGCCCTCATATTTACACCAGGGAAAACTTTTTAAATGAACTCTGCTGCTCCACTGAAGAAGCCTATCTGATTAGATTTGTGACTAGGAAAGTTAAGGAGGTGACTGAGAACTAAAGCTCACTTCATGAGAATGTCGTGTTCAAAATAGAATGGCAACTAAGTATAAAATAAAACAATATTTAGAAAGGAAGGATGGGATTTTGGTTAAGACACTGAACTGGGACTCAAAAGATCTGAGTTCAAGTCCTGGTTCTACCACTGACTTCCTGTGTGACCTTAGACAGGTCAATTTCTCTCTCTGTGCCTCAGTTCCCCATCGGTAAAATAGGGAGAATAATACTTCCTTTTGCCCCCATCTCTGTCGGTCTTGTCTAAACTGTGAGTGCTCAGGGGCAGGGACAGCTTCTTGCTATTTATTTACACAGCATGTAGAACAGTTGGGCTTGATTTCCACTGGGGCCATGGACACTACCGGAATACAAATAAAAAATACAATTTACGGACATGAATCTACAGTTAAGTTGTGCTATAGAAAGCATCACACTGTGGGGTAAAATTTCAGTGGAGTCTTTACTCAGCCACTACATGTGTGTGCACAGAATTGTAAACTTCTGCATATGCAAGATAGCAACTGATACAGAAGACCCAAATGGGGGAAATGATTAATACAGATTTTAACATTTGCATGTGTACAGACTTTTTAAAGTACATATGCAAGCGTTTGTACCTGCAAAGTGCCTGTGCACATGTGGAAGCCACACGATGAAATCTATCTCTGCAATTTAAGTATCCAAACCACTTCTATTTCCAAGCATATACAAAAAGTCTTGGTAGAAAAATTATGTTACCACTTCTCAGACAAGTAACCATGCTATGTAAAAAGAAAGATGGTTTGAAATATTCTAGTAGTAAATCCCAGTTTAACTGCATTTAATGGTAGTGAAAGGTCAAGGTTTTTGGAAGTAAAGCTTTCTTTTTATCTATGGAACAAGAAGAAACAGTGTCCAGTTTTGACCCGGAGGGACCACTTTTAGGGGGGAAAGTGGAAAGTCTCCATGCCCATTCATTCCTTGGCCTCTCTGCCAAGAATGCCAACAGCAGGACCTATTATCTGCACAAATACAGATTCTCACACTCGGTTCTGGTGGTGGATTTTGTGACATCCACATCTGCCAGTGAGGAATGGGACTTCCGACCCCTTCATTTTATATAGCTGGCGTCAGATGACTTTTGATCATCACTAACTTTGGATGGATTTGAACCAATGGCCTAGATGGGAAGGCCCCATATTTCATTACCAATCTCGAGCCATCTTTATAGTTGTAAAGTCTACATTGTGAAAAACACAGGCACTACCAATAAAGACTATCCCATATGTAATAATAGTAAAGCTCAAGTTTTTCATTGATAATATTATGTAAAAATAATCAAACTTTATTACCCCTATTGTTGTTACACCATACTGCATAGCACATTACTGAACCATAACAATTATACAAATCTTTATTCTCATTATGGTAACTACTTGCCAGATATAGCAAAATAGATATTATGAACAACAAACCCCTCTACTGTTAGCACTGAATGCATGGAAAAAAGAGTGAGGCTGACATTCTATTCTTAACACACCTCATTGTACCTATATATATATATATATAATGTAAGAGCTACAATGGCTAATGTACTTTGAGATTCTTTTTTGGTCAGTATCCCTGCTGCTCCCTCTGCCACATGCTTTGGAGTGCAGAAGACAAAAATCACACTATGGATTTACTGTCCGTCATACACAAAATACATTTCCCCAGGCACTTGGATGAATTAATAATTTAAACAATGTCAAAAAATTATTGATAAGAACATGGCTTTAATGACCTTGTTAGGAAATCACTTTGACAATGGATATTTTTCCCCCAGAAATAAGATGCTAGTTGGTCCCTGAATTATTTTCCTTCATTTTGGCCCCTAGCTTTGTAATCTTGCCATGTAGAAATGTCAGGGCCTGATACTCATCCCATTGAAACGGATGACAAAAGTTCCACTGATTTCCATGGTGTGGGACTGGGACCAGGAAAGTGAACGGTGAACATAGTGAGTGTGTCTGCACTGTTTTGTTGCTGCAGTGATGCTCCCAAACAAAGCTGCAGGTGGGCTCCATCCTGCTAAGCACTCTGGTCCAGATTCAGCAAAGCCCTTAGCACACACATTAAGTTAAGCATGCACTTAACTGCTTTGCTGGGTTGGGACCAGAGTGCTCAGCCTCTTGCAGGACTGAACCCTTTAAGGTAAGAGCTAAAATGTTCAGGGGAATGCAAACAAAAGACTAAACAAGAAATGTCATTTGCTTAATGGAAAAAACATTTCCACTCACATTGTAGAATGTGCAAAACTTCAAAAAAGTACAAATGGTCTGTGACTGTGTTCCATTAGGAGAGGGCTGCATGTTACCATACCACACAGAATATATTGCTATGGTTAGCACTTAAAACTTATACAAACTTAAAGCTACCTATCAACCAGACTCTACAGTACACCTAAATATTTATGTTCTTCATCTGTATTTTTTTTTGTTGTTGTTTGATTTTCTTTTAATTACTAAATTAGGTATCTATTATGTTGGCAGAAAAACATGGCACAATACAGGATCTCTGAGATTAGTAAATCACAAACATCTTTACTATAAGCTATATTTTCTCATTTTAAAGAAAAGACATTACAATTCTTGTTCTTGCAGGGATTTGGTTACACTGAATGGCATTGTGTAGCCAAACAAGTTTCACAGAATAGTACAAAAGTAAAAGTAGTATGAAGCTCTACTCTTACTTACAGAGCATCATAATATAACTGGCTGGCCTAACATTTTAGCCAAGTTGATAAAAGTTTTAAATGTAATAATTAAATGTAAATACAGTCCTGATCCAAAAACCAGAAGAATGCCTTTAAGCTAATATTTATAACAAGAACTGTTTGACTGAGCTCTCTTGTAAATTTTATCATACCTGAGGCAGTTTTCCTCATTCTATTAGCTGAAAAACTGAATTTATCCCGAGGCAAACCAGACATCTAGTACAGGCTAAATTCAGCAACAGGAGCTTAAATTTGGCTTAATATATCCCCACTTGAATCTGCCTGTTTAATTCTCTTTCATATGATAACATGGCTTATTCATAGTCTGGACTTACCACTTGAACAAACTGAACATCATATCTTATTCTAATAGAATAAGAAAACTTCGCAAAAACACAAAAGTTCCGGAATGAAAATCAAAGGCAAACTTAGGTTTCAAAAAAATGTTTTGTAAAGGTCTACAAGATTAGCACAGAGAGGTTTTTCCCTAAGGAACACTGCTTTTTATGATCATGCATTTTTCATAGAGACAGATGGGCTTTATAAAAGGATACAGCCTGCTACTCAAGAGGGTTTCAGTGACAGCTGCACTTCTGTGTTCTAACCACAGTAGAAATTTATATAGGCTATATTTTCACAAAATATTTGTACTTCTTCTTTGGTCATATTCATTCCTGATGTAATTTCACTGACTCAAGTGGAACTACACCTGAAATTAATCTGCCCATTATTCCTCTAATAAACAGTGTTTAATTAGTAAAGGGGAAATAATATATTCCAACTTCCTCCCCTAAAATGCCTATCTAAAAAAAATTTGTTTCTTTATTCCAAACATTCAATACCTTCCCATCCAAGGAATGTATATTTCCTCATTCCTCTAGGTTTTATTGTGGTTTGTCATTAACTAAATATAACACCTTATTTACCTTTGTGCTCAGCTTCAAGACTTTTGAACAATTGCTCCAACCACCATTTCCAGGAATTTCATAAATAATTACACTGATTTTAAATATTCATAACCTACAAACTGTAAACATTATATCTTGACAAATCAAGTCCCTATGACTACCATTAGTTCAGTCAACAGCTCTTGAAACAAAGAGGCCCTGAGAAGAAAGTTTTACAAACTATTCTTCAAGATTGAGTTGCACACACAATTTAGTCTCACCTATTCTTATTTTTTTACCTCTTTCATTCAAAATCTGATCCTATTTCCTACTTTTATCAAATGTGGTACTTTATTCCTAATTTACTTAAAGGAAGTTATACACTGAATAGATTAGGACACATTTGGTTACAGAAATGTTTGGAAGCTTGCTGCTAAGGTGAATTATTGGGCCAATAAAATCATTAGCTTGCTTAGAAGTACAAATATTTACCATATTTGGTAAGCTGAATATTTCTAGCCAATAATCATACTGTGAACAGGAGACTTATATAGGAGTCAAGTAATATGGGTTCTAATCTATGTTTATGTCTACACTTATGGCAACATGTAGAGTACAGACACTGCACACCCAGCTAGCACTATAAATATCAGTGGAGATAGTGAGATACAACTTATATGAGTAGTGTGCCCCACATGCCTGAACCCCCAGTGTACATACCCGACACTGTCCACACAGCTCTCTGCATGCCCAAGTAGAGCCTCTCATGTCTATTTTTAGCAGTGTAGTGTCTTGCTGCCAGACACTTTCCACACCACAGTAAATGGCTCTGGCAGCAGTTCACTCAGTTTCCCCACCACCTCCCTGCTGCCAGATCCTTCCCCCGCTACCAGAGCCTTTCACTGTAGCAAATAGCTACACGCCGCAACAACAAGTATGGACCCCACCTGCCTTCTTTCCCTCTGGCAGGTAGTGACACATTTAATGCTGCAGTGTACACGCCACCATATGTGTAGATAAAGTCTATTCTCTGCCATAGATTCCCTCTATGACCTTCAGCAAGTCACTTTGGCCCAAATTTTCCAAAATATCCTATAATTTTGCATGTTCAACTTTAGAAACCTATGGAGAGTCTTATTTTTGATAGACCCTAAAATATCATAGTTGCTATTCAACCTTGCATTTGGAAAGACACAGTCCCTGTCTTCAAGGGTATATAGTTTAAAGAGATAAAAATAAATAATGTAGGGAAAGGATGCAAGTTACAAGCATGTGGTCACCGGAATGTATGACACATGGTTTATTAGTTCCAGGTTTGCTTGTTTCATTCTTTGGATCAGCAGGTAGAAGAATAAAGAAGAAATAAATTGGACAGAAGGAAGGGAGGGAAGAGGTGAAGGCATGAGGAGAAAAGAGAAGAGGAAAGAAAGAGGAGAGAGTGGGCGGTTCAGGCATTTGACTGCTGATAGGTCAAAAAAAGTCCAAGTGTAAATGTCAATTGTGACCTCAGGACGCTGAGGCTGAAGGGTGCTTCAGCTGCTGCATATGTGGTAAGGAGGCAGAAGGAGAACAAAAGTCTTTAATAGAGCACCCAAGAAGTTTGTGTACCTCAACTATACTACTGTATTTGTCCATACGTTTTCCCTTCAACTGAGTCCTTTGAGAAACAGGGTTTAATACATTTAAGAATTTTATCTATGGCCCACTGAAGTCAATAGGGATTGGAGGAGGACTTAAATTAATTTCTACTTTGAAAAATTCTCCTCTCATATCTTAAAATGTTGATAATATCAGCACTCTCGTTTGTGGAACTAGAGTAGGAGCCGAGAACTCCAAAGTCCAGAGAGGCAGGAGTGGAATTATGGGTTCTGTGCATGTGCATGGCCAGTTGGTTCATGTGATGCAGACAGGAGTGGCTGGTGAAATGAAGCAATAAGAATTAATTAACATTCTTTGAAAAGTACTTACACAGCTCCTGCACAGTAACCATTTTTCAAAGTTAAATCTCTCATTCCCTTTCATTTTTCTTTTCAAAATTCCCAAACCAGTGAGAGCTCTCTATGGATTAATAGCACACCAAATTTCAGTGTTTCAAGTTTGGAACATGAGGAGGGGGAAATCTCTCTGAAACCTAAATATTTCCCCCCTCTAAAGGCCAGACCCATTTTTTGGAAAATACGCAAAAGTGTTTTCTTCAGAACCCAAGTGTGCTTATCTTGTATGCAAAGTTTCAGCTTGGAGCACAATTTGATGACAGAGGTATGAACCCCTGAAAATTGAAGATTTAGTGGGAATACTGAGACTTTTACTGTGACTATAGGGCTGCTACTGGCACCACTATAATAATTTTTTTGTCTTCATCTTCAGAAGTAAACTATAGAGAACACACACTCTGTGTTTGACAGAATAGCTATTGCTAGTTCTTGTAAAACATGTAATATATTCCAGAAGACCTAAGGGTGTACTCTCCAATAAGGATGGAAAAAGATGTGCACCCCACTGTGAACTCACAGTAAGGCTGTTTCATGTAAAAAGTTGGTAATTAGTCCCTGAGTGAATAAAGTAGATGAGATAAGAGATTGGACTTACTGTAGCAACACAATATGCGTTTTCTAGTTGCTAGAATTTAAAGGGTGTATGGATGGGCGAGGGGTCTATTTCTGCTTATTTTATTTTACAAGTTTTTAAATCTTGGAAACTAATTTATTACATTAAGCTTAAACATGTGTACTTTAAAATCTAACTAAGAGATACAGAGATAGATAGGAGACATATAGACTGCAAAAAAACCTGAATTGGTTGAATAATTTTATAAAAAGTACTACAGATTTTCTTACTATACGTGTCAGGTGAATTTCATCCCAACTGATTTCAATGTGATGACTGGTGATTTATCCACATAGAACATTAGTGGTCATAGAATCTTTAGTCAGAAGATAAATATTTTTTATAATGAAATCAAATCTCTTTACCCAGAGGTACAACCACAAACATTAAAAAAAAATCCTATCATAATAGCTAGAATAAAAGAAAATCAAAATTATAGTTAAGTACCACATTATGAATAATCAGCTAAATACACAAGCATCAGGAAGCATCAATAGGCCCAATAGTATAATAATCTTCTTTGCTCTAGCCCAGGGGTAGGCAACTTATGGCATGGATGCCGAAGGCGGCATGCGAGCTGATTTTCAGTGGCACTCACACTGCCCGGGTCCTGGCCCCTTGTCCAGGGGATTGCATTTTATTTAATTTTAAATGAAACTTCTTAAACATTTTTAAAACCTTGTTTACTTTACATACAACAATAGTTTAGTTATATATTATAGACTTATAGAAAGAGACTTTCTAAGAACGTTAAAATGTATTACTGGCACGCAAAACCTTAAATTAGGGTGAATAAATGAAGACTTGGCACACCACTTCTGAAAGGTTGCTGACCCCTGCTCTAGCCTGCAAAGCTGAAGACGACAACAGAAATACCTTACATTTTCTATTTCCCCTTCATTGTTACTCATCCTCGTCAGAGGTGGACCTCTCCCCACCTCATCTATCTCTTTAAAAAGTATTTACATTATTTATTACTGTAAAGGGTTCCATGAAAAAACTTATGAAGTAAATGCTATATAATATAGGGGTACTGGGCATCACAATGAAGCCTATATCATGTGTTCCCATGATATCAGTGCCTCATAATTATCTCCTGTGTTTTTCTGCATTTGTTTTGCCCATAATTTTTTAGACCAAGGGGGTTTTCCAAGACAACAGACAACGGTAATACTTTATTAAGAATATCTCTCTAGAGCGAATGCATTAAGAAGTGTATTTTCAATTTGAATATGTGGCATTTTAGCCACAATACTATCACTCGTGTTTAATGTCATCATTAATTGAAGTTATTTATATGGCATTCCTAGAATGGTTATCACCGTTCTATAGGAATGCTTAAAGCTCTGTGCACTGAGGTGAAAAAATATCACAGACACAAATTCTGCCCTCATTTCCATGCATCGTCCATTAAGTCAAATTGAGCCACTGAACTCACAAAGGGTAGCATAGGCGTAACAATGTCATAGGTCACAGGTAGCACAAGTGTAACTGAGTGCAGGATGTAGCCCCACTGACTCCAAAATGATACTGGCACATCTGACAGCAGAATATGTCTCTCAACAGCACATACTTTGCCTCCATATCTTAAACAAAAAACAAGAAGAAAAAAACACCAACATATGAGTCAACAGTGTGATGCTGTTGCAAAAAAAGCATACATGATTCTGGGATGCATTAACAGGTGTGTTGTGAGCAAGTTACGAGAAGTCATTCTTCCGCTCTACTCTGCACTGGTTAGGCTTCAACTGAAATATTGTGTCCAGTTCTGGGCACCGCATTTCAAGAATGATGTGGAGAAATTGGAGAGGGTACAGAGAAGAGCAACAAGAATGATTAAAGGTGTAGAGAACATGACCTATGAAGGAAGGCTGAGAGAATTAGGTTTGTTTAGTTTGGAAAAAAGAAGACAGAGGGGACATGATAGCAGTTTTCAGGTATCTAAAAGGGTGTCATAAGGAGAGGGGAGAAAACTTGTTCATCTTAGCCTCTAAGGATAGAACAAGAAGCAATGGGCTTAAACTGCAGCAAGGGAGGTTTAGGTTGGACATTAAGAAAAAGTTCCTAACTGTCAGGGTGGTTAAACACTGGAATAAATTGCCTAGGGAGGTTGTGGACTCTCCATCTCTGGAGATATTTAAGAGTAGGTTAGATAAATGTCTATCAGGGATGGTCTAGACAGTATTTGGTCTTGCCATGAGGGCAGGGGACTAGTCTCGATGACCTCTCAAGGTCCCTTCCAGCCCTACAATCTATGAATCTATAAGGAGTATGTGTATTTTTAGACTTTGGTGGTTCTTCATCTCTGCTAAGAACTGAGTGGTTTTGTGAAGTTACAACTGAAAACACAAGTAATATTTAAGAACATAGAGCAGAAGTCAGGATTAAACTTGTGTTCTTTAAAAATATTATAATAATTTAACCTAAAATAGGACCTAATCCAAAATCTATTGAAGGCAAAAGATGCCCATCAATTTTAATAGGCTTTGGATCAGGCCCACAGTATCTGAAAGCAGCCATAGCTCAAAAGTTACATTTATAAGATGAAGTTTGACATACTGATTCTGTAACATCATTGTTCATTTAATATAGTCTAAACTGCAAACTCTCTATTTATCTGTTTGTCTTTTACTTCACCTGCAGTGTCTGTGGGAATTTCTTACATGGTAGCAGCAAACTAGTGATTGTATTTCACTTTTGAAAGTAAACCATTTTAAATAATTGTGATAGTTGGTAATGTTAGTATTCTTAACAACCTCCCAGAAGCATATTTAGGACAGATTTTTAAACCATTGCAGAATTGCAAAATACCTTGTGCATGTCGTTACTCTTCTAAAAGGCAAATAGCAGTGGTAATTTATGCAGAGCAGTACAACTTTTCACATTTAATTCTGTGTCCTTTGTTTTCTGTAGACTAGAGAAAATGAAATTATGTTATTTCCCACACAAGATGTTACAAAGAGAAAAAGTGATTAATTACAGCCACCTGGAGGACATCTAGTTTGCAGTTATGAGCATGAAACAATGTCTTTAAAAACAATGCATGGTATATTTTTATAATATATTGCAAACCTGATTATCCAAAGATCTCTGGGGACACCAGAAAACTTTGGGTAACTGAGGGTTTGGATAACTAGGAGAGGTGGCTGATCAGGCTTTGAAGTCTGGTTTCTAGAACCCCCAGCCATGGACAGAACCTGCTCCAATTTTAGGGATTTCCCTCTGGCTTCCTTAAGGCCAGCCAGCAATTCAGGAGGAGGTTCTGCTCCCAGTTGCTCAGGCCTGCAGCACAATAAAGAGGAGGGAGGTTGATTAGTGAACTCAGTTCAGTGTAGTGGCATAGGCTGTTCCTCTCTTCAGACAGAGAGTGTAAGGGCCAAATACACCCTGGTCACAGGAGGCCTCATATACACAGTCAAACTAGCACTTTGAAGGAGCAAGATGCAGAGTAACCACAGAGGGAAACTTGATATTTTCAGCAGAAGAGTGCAGCTGCTGCATGTCAGTCTCTGCAGCAGGTAGGGTGACCAGATGTCCCAATTTTATAGGGACAGTCCTGATTTTTGGGTCTTTTTCTTATATAGGCTTCTATTACCCCTCACCTCCATTCCAATTATTCACATTTGCTGTCTGGTCACCCTAGCATCAGGCATACAGAGAAGGGCTATGGGACAAACCATCTAGAGAGCTGTGTATATTAGTGTAGCTCCAAATCTGCAGTAATGGCCATGCAGAAACTTCAGGGTGGTTCAGACCTTGTTGCCTGGTTGGAATGGAAAAATTCTGTCCTTCAATCACCTCCAAAGTCTTCCTGCACAGAGCAGAATTTATTTGGGCTCTGCCCAGGAACCAGGCTTTGCTCCATCAGAAGCACTTTCAGGAATAGGGTCAATGGACCCAATCTCTGGCATGTAGCCTAAAAAAATTAATTTGGGCTGCAAAGCATAGCAGTCACAGGTAGCAGGTTCTTTCTCTAGTAGCTACATAAATTATTATTTAATAAATTAAATTGGCAAATCACATGAATAGAGTTTTTATTTAATAACCAAAGTACCCAAATCATTCATGCAACCGAACAAAAAATCAGATGCCTAGAAACAGCCAGTCCCTAGTGCTGTCATAGTCAAACTTCTGAAGACATAGGAAACAGAAAAAAATAGACATAGTCAGTGGAGTACACCATAATCTGGAAGTGATGGTCCATTTTACATCAGTTTCTCAGGTGCTCACCCCTTCTTTATACCCCTTTCTTTCCTTGCATCTACACATGACTGGGACCATATTCGACAATGGTTCAGCCCCTACCCATTTGTTATGTTCTTGAAAACATACGTTGTTTGGAATGCTGGCTACCCATAATGAACGTTCTGTGGTTAGCCTCACTGTTGTATCAAAAGTAGTGGGCAAGGGGTTGACCTATCAGTGCAGTCAGCTCCATGGATACATGTATCCCAAAATCCCGCAAAAAAAGCTATTCTATAACCTGTTTTTCACTTCTGTGTGGCTAACTTGCTTGTCACAAGATACAAATCACAAAAAGTCCCCAAAACTGGTGACCCTAGGTGACTTCTTAATGCTAACTCCTGATTTAGTTATGCCAACTCTTATAGCCTTGCTATGTCTCACCTTTTTACCAAGCCTGTAATTTATACTGTATGTTCATCTACTTGCATTTCAAGCACTCTTATCCTTAGTCTTACCTATTAAAAGCATTAAAACACATTCTAGCATTAAAATAAATTGGGTCAAAGCTTGGGCTTCAGTGCCACATGTATCCCAGGCCATTGGTGGGTTTGGGGGGCCAAAACCCATTCTTGCTCTGCATAATGAAAAACTCCATTCATCTCCCTTCAGCAATAAGATTTGAAGGAGACTCCACAGGTGGGAATTCAGCACGTTCCCGGCCTACTATCCTGGAAAAACCTGCATAGGAGAAAATTTGGCCTCTAAGTTCATGTTAATTACATTGTTATTGTGTTTCTTCTTAACATTCATTCATGTCTTAATGTTATGCTGACAACCAAGACATGTTCTCACAGCAACTGCACCTTGACCACTGCATATGTATATATAAAGCTGTTAATTTAACAGCATCTGGTGCATACATGTAAGCAGGATGATTTTAGTTTTCCTGAAAATTTTAATTTCTAGATCTTTTTGTTTTAGTTTCTAACTATGCTTCCCATTAGTGTTGTCTTTTGCATTGAACAGAACTTTAATTTACACTTTTTTGAATACAAAAAAAGATCAGCATCTCAAGGACTATAATATCGCAATGTAGACACATCAAAATAAGTATGCCACCAAACTACCTTTTATGGAAATAACACAGATAAGAAAAGTTCAGTACACCATCAACTTCAACATTCCTAGAGAGCTCAGAGGTGCTGTATAGTAACTGTAGATAATATGTTGTTAGAATGAACAATTTGCCAGTGCCCATCTCACCAGTATGAATGACAGTTGTCCAATAGCAAAGGAGATCAATGTATCAGAATTTATAAACCATATTCAGGTTAAAGGGCACTTATCTTTTATTCTGTCCAAAGGACATGAGTTTTATTTTATAAAGATCATTAGTCATTGAAATATATATTTTAGAGAGTTTCTAGTAGGTAAGATTATTTTGGCAGTCACTGGAGTGTACCAGATGGTTCATTAGCATAGGCAAGACAAGTCAAAGGCTTTCAGAATCATTTAGAAAATGTCAAACAGAAACAAGAACCTTGTCACTTTTTATTAGAATTAACTACATCATACCCTGGACACAGATTTCACCTTGGGTCAGAAAAATTAATACAGAATTATATGAATTGTTTAATATACTGGGTTAAAGATAGGTCTTCCTCTGGGGACTCATTTGCTGGCAATATATTATGGTCATCTACTTCAGAAATCTTCAGCCTTCCCTTTTGTAAGCTATGAAAAGAGTTGACCTTGCTCAAAATCCATTGGTGTCTAATTGATTTGAGGTATATGCAAAATTTCAACAAGACAGTCTGCTAGAGTTCTTTTGTGATTATTTTCCCAGGAAAATTGGGGAATAGATTTACTGAATATTGAGCAGCATGTAAAATATGCTTTTGTAAAGAGAAAAAAAAACAGTCTAAGTAAAACACTGCTTTAGTAAACAGGAACTCAAATGCAATTGAAATGTTACTTTCTTTTTCCCCCCATCAGATGTCAAAAACCTTGAGAACTTCCAGCTTGTGGAAGGTGTTCAGGAACAAGTTAATGCTGCTCTGCTGGACTATACAATGTGCAACTATCCACAACAGACAGACAAATTTGGGCAACTTCTCCTGCGACTACCAGAAATCCGGGCCATCAGTATGCAGGCCGAAGAATACCTCTACTACAAACACCTGAATGGGGATGTGCCATGTAATAACCTTCTCATTGAAATGCTGCATGCAAAGAGAGCATAAATTATGCCCATTAGAGCTTCTGCTTTCAAGAAAAAAAAATTCTGAACTGCTCCAAGCAACACTAATTAAAAACTTGGTTTTAAGACTGCAAAATGGTATAATAATCAAATACTTAGTAGTAAATAAGTGATGTATCAGGGTATTTGTATTGCAAACTGTGAATCAAATGCTACACATCCCCAAAGGAATCTGTATAGGACTTTGTACTGGAATGAAACAAGCTTATAAGTGGATCTATCACCAATGTCAACATGAAAAAAAATGGAACAGTTCTTGTATATTTAACTTTTCTGATCGCCACTATGAAGAAATTTAGGAACAAACTGATCTGTGTTATTAAGCTAATATAGTGGAGAAATTGAGTGCACTAAAATCCTTCATTGTACAGCAGGACTTCTAAAACAACTCTAAAGGATGCAAAACTGCACCAACAACAACTTCTATCATCCTTCCAAGGACCCAACACTTACTTTGCCTGTGATAAATGTTGTGGCACCTATTCAATCTGTAATAAAGGTCTGGAGTAGCCACATACTATATAGTAGCTCCACCAAATCATAAAAGCCTGGCTTTGAATGTCTGTGTCTCAGGCCTGCAAATAGATAACATGAAGAGTCTGTTAATAAGTTAGCTTGACATTCTTAATATGTTCTGAAGTTTGTTTTTTATGTGTTCATGTAATTAAATCAGGCAGTATCCCTCTTCTACTAATATTCCATGGGATGGCTATAAAACATCACAAATTGTTTCTCCAAGGCAAGTTTGCTAATTCAACCATGTTTCAATTACAGTATCAAAAATGTGGCTCTGGCATTGTCTAAGATTTTCATGCCAAATAAGTTTGCTAAAGTTTTTCAGTCTGTTAGCCATCCTGTTTAAAGTTAGTTTCTTTTAAAAATAAATAAAATCTTCTCAGATTTCAAATGATAACATTGCTAAATAATGAAAGTCAACATCTAAAGCACATTTAGCTATGCAAAAAAAACCACAACAATCAAAATGTATGAGCTGATCAAGTCAAACTGCTTGCTAAGAAGTGATCTTTAAAATTATCAAGAAAAGACAAAAGTACGTTTTAAACACATAATTTAAATTTAAAAAAAAAAGTTAGGTAATTAAAATATTCTACATGGGTAAAGAAGAGTGATACTGTCATGTCTATGTAGACCAAAGTCTGCTGCAGAACAAATATTGGAGAAGGACAAATAATTACATCTCTATCCAAATGAAGATATCAGTATTATAACATGTAGTTCCACAGTTATGAAAGTCTTGCCTTATTTCATTATCCTAAAAGGTAACTGGGCAAATGTGGATCAACATATGTTTAAAATAGAGTATTAATACTTTACATTAAAAAGAACCCTAGTGTTTACATTCTTTAGGTCCTGTGGGAAAAAATCTGTAATAAAATTGCAAAGAAGTGATTCCCTTAGTGTTGCTTTCTGATTGGTAATTATTTTACCAGTACTGAATTACTATATGTCGTGAGACACTAAAATCAAAAAGGGAATCTCATTTAAACTTTAATTTTTTGAGATTATCGGCTGCACAATCACTTGTAGAAACTGTATAAACTCCTAATCCCTTAATTTTTTTTTCCATGGAGATTGCTGGCTTTTGAATAGTTTATTTATATTGTATATCATAGTTTCCACTGTAGACAATTATGATGCTAATTTATTGGTCCTTGGTTTCATCTTTATATAAGATATAGCCAGAATGAAGAAGCCAAATATATGTGTTTACTGTAGCATGTCTTCAAGTTAGTGGAACATAGTTCAGGGACATACAAGGGTCTTTACAAATTAAAATCATTCACTTGATTAAATGTCTGTAAATCTTCATAATCCTAAATGTAGTTTATTTAAATCTATTGTAAATTATGTGACTTGTAGTTTCCTCTGGTTTATGTGAATTTAACAAGGTGCATTCTTATCTTAAATTCTTTTCCAAACATTGTACATTGTATACCAAAGACATCAGTTATTTCTGCATTAGTATAAAACAGATTATTTTAATCACCTGTATTAGTCATCTCTAATACTCTGTCCATGTGTAGGGTACAAACCTAGCTAAACACAGCATCAGCAGCACCCAGATGTCGGTCTCACATCATGGAATACCACTCATGCTTTTTTACAGATCAAATGTAATACGAAAACATTTCGCCTAACTATCATGTATAATCAATAGAGATGGAAGCATCACTTGAAAAAAACAAAAGGACTAAACTTATAGAAAGTAAGATGTGAATGGCATTTGGGGGTGGTAGTGAAGTTGCTGTAGTCACATGTACAACATGGGTATAATATTTCTTTTTTCTTTTTCAAGTGTTCATATTCTGTAAATTCTTGATTTGTTTTTATGGAAACACTACAGTGAACCTCACTGAATATTAAAGCTTAAAAAATAAACAAAAATGTGTTGCTAACTGTATACACAGCACCATTATCTATATATAGGACAAGAGAACTAATATAAGGATGTAAAAGACAAGCAACAACTTGCATACAATTTAATGGAAACAGTTTCAGATAAACTATAACATATATTAGCAGTACCTGTAGTTCCAAAAATCCCTCCATATTGCCCAAAGTTTTCAAACAAAAATCTCCCTAAGTTAATTGTTAACCACTTTGTAACCAGACATTTACTTATGACTGCCTTATTGATTGCAGGACATATTAGTAAAAGCAGACTGAAATACAAAGGTTATGGCTTTGCCTGGTTTATTATAGTTCTGTATTTGTAAGCAGACAATCTGTAATGTCTGAATATTTGTATTACAGATGTTCTGCAGCTGCCTTGGATTTGAATCCATGCAACTTTTAGAATGTGCAATTAGTTACTTGTTGAAGTTGAAGTTCTCTTACTGTATCAGTGAAATACCTATTGTCATGTCAGTTCTTGCCAGGAGTTATGCATCACTAATGGATTTTTTTCAGTATTTCAATAAATATTGATATGCCCATCCTGATTACTTTAAAATTGTTTTACAATATTCCCATTGCATTGGGAACTAATTCCTAGTCAAATAAAAGTCAGTTACTCAAGCAGGAGTTAAAAAATACTGAAGATGAAGCCAAAGAAAATGTGATGCCGAAAGGAATAGAAATTTGCATGTATGCAACATTACGTTCAGAACCTCAGATATCATGATGAACATGGTGTAGATGCATATGCTGAATGCAATACACATGACTTGAAAGAGTGAATAAGACAAATCTCCTTTCAAACTAGCATATTTATAGATACATGGTTATATATATATATTAGTTTGACTAGGAATATATATATATTCTTAGTTTTCTAATAGTAGTTTGATATTCAAAGTTACCCACAAAAGATAAAAGAGAATCAATTAACAGCATTCAGGAGGACAGCAGAGCTCAAACTAACCTCTCAGCAATGTAAATACATGACAGGGCCAGGGGAAACCCCAGAGCTTCCAACACGACTGCCACAAGACTCTGCTAAAGAGACAGATGTTGCTGCTACTAAAAAAATGATTTTGCCTGCCATTTCAAGAAGATGAGGAATAGTGATACACTATGATGTGTCAATAGAATCCTACTACTGAGATCAAACACACCTCTCCACAATTCCTTTTCTAGCTTAAAGTGTTTTTTCTCTTAGGTCCTGATCAGGCTCCCACTGAAGTCAATGTTAAAATTTTAGCAGTGCAAAATTAGGTCTAGAATTAGTTGTGTACAAATATTTTGCTTAAAAAAAAACACAAATTTTAAATTCACTAAAGATATACAAAAATTAAAGATAATGTTGTGTAGCTTAGAGGTTGGAGGAATATGTTTTTATTTTCAAGGAGCATATGTTACATGAAAATTTTGGATTGGCCCACACAGAAAATGTCAAATTTAGCAATTTACCACCACCAAAGAAAAAAAACTTCCTAATAGCAATATATATGTATATGAATGATGTATTTCATATCCACAGTACACACAAACTACGAGGGGATTTTAGCGTTAACTAAGTTTGACATGGTTCTGAAGCAAGCTGATGTATGTTCTTATTGCAAACAGGCAAAGAGAGAGTTCAGTGTAACTCAGGTCAATACAGTTCAACAGTTAGTGATCTTGACAATTTCCTGGCATGCTAAATAACAGTTTTCTTTAACCCTTCACTGGAAGCCTCTAGTTTAGTCTGTAACATAAGCTTATGTAAAAATATATATATATATACATATATATATATATTCACTCTCACCAAAGCGTTTGCTGTGTGCAAGATTACACAATGAGCTACTACCTTGCATAGGAAAAGTTATTGTGTAGAAACTATATGCTAATATCTAAGCTGGCAATATTTGTAGGTCCAAGAGTGTTAAAGTAACATTGATCATAGCATGATTTAGCCAAGTTACAGCAGCATTATTAAGTATTGAGTATACATGGTATTAAGACAGTCTTATAGAGGTACCTTAGTGATGCTGGAATGATTCAGGCCACCTGTTTGTCAAAGCAGCACTCTGCTATTTGTATATATGCTGAATAAAAAATATTTGTAACTCTTCTGCCAGGTGTTGCTGTGGACACCAGGGACCAGGTCCAATATTGAGGGGTTACTTTTAACATTACAAAACAGAACTAGCTTAAACCTCCACCTAGAAAGCTGGGGAAATTAACACCACCCCGGGTGCCTTTAAGAGGCAGTACTTCCCACTCACAAGCATTGAGTCTGTGTATAACAAAAGGAAACTTATTAAGAGCAGGAGGAACTCAGGATTAATTTGGGAAACGACTGCACCACTTATTCAAAAGTATACAAACCATAATTAAATACCCACCCTGCAGTATCATGAGAAATAGATCTTTGTCTCTGTTTCTCACATTGTGGGGTCAAAGTCTGATGGGTAAATGTCCCTTTAACATGCCATGCCTCTTTCCCTCCACCACATCCCACTCACAGTTGGTTGTCTGAGATCAGTGAAGTCCCAGAATTTAAGGTTGTGCACGTAGGTTCACCTCCCACCCCTGAATGGGAGGAGGAGGAAGATGGTTTGAGCAATGCCTCTGCTCGTCACTGTGGTCTCTGCCACTGCTTGCCTTTGTCACTGCCATCTTTGCTGCTGCTCAGTGCCACCTCTGCTTCTAGCTGCCATGCTGTGTTCAGTGGTTCCACCACTTAGCCCAGTTCTTAGTGGTTTCCACTCTTAGTGATGTCACTGGGTAGATCTTTTCCCCCAGTTCATCAATAGATGGCAGACCCTGGCTTACATATTAGTTTAAGTAGAGCAATTTGTCATTAATATAAAAGAGATGCGCTAACTGACACAGGCGTGGGACAACCAGGTCCTCATCCACTGGTGTAAACTGATGCAACTCCGTTAATGTCAATGGAACTATGTCAGTTTACCCCAGCTGAGCACCTGTCCCAGGATTTCTAACAGAGCCAGCTGCAGAGTAACCATCAGCTTCAAGGGGACCTCCAGCTGTTACACTCTGGGTATAATGAAGAAGTCACAAAACAAAAGCAACAGGGTGGTAGGATACGAGTGTAACCCACACACCTTCTGGGTGTGGTGTTCTGTCCCAGCTAGTGGCACTGGGACCACCTAGAGAGAGAGAGAGATAAAATGAGTCTGCTCCACAGCCCTAGCTAACAGGCAGTTGGCTTTTAGCTCGTGCACTAAGCTCCAGAGGCGCCAAGTTCGATCCCCCCTGCCGGCTACTGGGGTCTGTCGGCATTAACAAGCTCTTTATCAATCCTGTGGCTCAATCTTGCTGTCACAGGCCAAAGCACTCATTTCATAGTGGCACGCTGAAATTAGTGGGAACTTTTCCCGAGTCAGAACAGCGAAGAGATGGCAGGATTTGTCTCCATAACACCACATAAAACTGAAAGGGAACCACTGGCATCCAATTAATTTTAACAGGTTCTTTTAGAGTAGAGTCGCAGTGGCAGAAAAGGTTTACCACATTATCCTCTGGTTAGCAGCCATTGTCCGTGTGACACCCAAGTGCATATTCATAAACTGAGTGCTAAACTGTCAACTTCACAATGTGTTGTCCTAAAGATGGAGTACTTCGTCTTCTTTCCAAAATGGATGCCCTCTCCTTCGATAACGGGTCTAATCTGGTAGTTATCAATAAGTATATTTAACATGCATAGCATTGAGACATTATGCATCAACATCTCCCTAGTGATATCAGTCAATATACTTCCATGTGGGAATACTCCACCCCTAGCATGCAGCCTCAGACGCAGGCCAGACTCTGATGAGATTCTATTAGGGAGAGGTGAATGGAAGAGCTGCATATTAGCAACACGCTCTGGCTTTACCCATGGTCTATACGCTCCCTTGTTTAACATTTGGAAAGTGTTTTGAGAACATCAGCAATAATGCACAGGATTTGTAATATGCATCATCACTTTCTTTTAATTAGTTGTAGGACATTTCTAGACTGACTATTTGTTGTATATATTGCCTTTAATATTTTCAAAAGAAATAAAATGGGAATTTCAGCAGTGCTTTACAGTAGTGGTATAAGTATTTTAAAGATGAAAACATGATAAAGGCCCCCCTGAGGGTTGTTAACCAGTGCTGTTACTGACCAGTACATTCTTCTACTCCCAGAGCCCTGCATCACTAGAGTGGGGGAGAATGTTCTTGCGATCACTGGAAATAATGGAGTGAGGTCAGTTCTCTGGAGAGTTAACTGGTGCTCTCCCATCTTCCTTCAGTGTAGTCTTCAGAAACATAAGCAACATTCATGGAAGTCATGCAGCATCAAATGAGAAGTAAAGAGATTCAACAGAAGGAAGAACTGGCTGTTCTGGTAAAATGTATGTTTAGTTGCCAGAAATACACACTTGGGGGATTCCCTTCTCCAGCTGTCAGGTAAGCTATAATCCATCTCAATATAAAAGTAGTTTGAGTTTTCATTCCATCCAAGGGTCCAGCAGGGCCCAGAATCTTTTTAAATTAACCTACAAATAGGTGGCTATTGCATATTTCTTTAAACTGACTGCCATACAAGCACTTCATATTCTGACTTGTAAAGGATCACAGATAGACCTAAAAACTAGATCTGGAGATTTCCAGTGCAGATTCTAGATATTACAGTACCTAGCACAATATATTGCAATTCCATAAAGTTGAGAGGCTCCCATCATGCAATTCCAGGTGACAAGCTGTTTTTCTTATCATTCATCATTCTCAGAAGCCATATAAGAGTGAAGTGGGTAGGTATCTTGCAGATAAAGTTGAAATGGCATTTTCATTATTAAACTCTTGTTTTCAGAAGATTATAATAAATTCCTTCAGGGATAAAGTTTGACATGATGGCATCTCAGCTTGGAAGAAATTTCTTATGCAGAATTTGAAGAAAATTAGTTTCTCTTTTTTGTTATACTTAATCTGGTTTAAATTTGGTTGGTTTGTTTTATTTCAGTGGTTCATGGTAGGAAAGATGTTAATTTCCAATGTGAGCATGCTTTCAGAGTGGGACTTCTCTTTCTTTGAGCTCAGATCCACCAACCCTTTAGACTTTGCTTTTGAAGTACTGCAAAAGTGAGAAGCCGGAGATTTCCACTTGCTCTGTGATTTACATTCCCTCATGATGCCAGTTTCCTGTTTTTCAAGTACTGTGGAAAAGTTTTCCAAATATGATACAAAATTCAGAGCATAAGAATACAAGTCAGTCAGTCCAATGTAGCCTGATAAACAGTGCAAAAATAACACTGTGATCCTCAAGAGCAAAGGATCTCAGACTTGCTGGTAAAAACTGTAGTGTGTGTTATGGTTCAGGACTCTATAATTTGTCAGTTCTTGATTTCTTTATTATCATACATGTATAACATATACAACCAACTGCACCTGGTGCTATGTCCCTTCGGCACACCACAACCTTGTGGAACTTCATGATTCTGTCTAGGTCGACATGTAGCAAAGGATGGAAGGAGTTCTTCACTGCACACTACAGACTGATGAAATTAATACTCTGCAGTTCTGTAGCATCTTTTATCCAAAGTTCAAAAGCATTTTTACTAAAGTAGGTAAGTAAATTGAGACAGAGAGATAAAAGGAACAACGTTTCAAGTGTCTTCTAATTTAGGGGTTCCTATCTTGAGATAACTATTGGCGTAGTCTAATTTCAGAGGTACTGATCAACTCGACTCCAGTTGGGGTGTTGGGTACTCTTGAATTACTTGAGCTAACAGATGAGCTGGAGGGCTATTTGCATTAGCATTCCATAATGAGAAATAGGCAGTTGTGTCCATGTCTATGTTAGTGTGAGCACAGCCCATAAAATGTAACAGGAAGGGGATGGGGTAAGGGAAGAGCAGAGAAAGAACTTGGAATAAAAATGCAATACAATTAGAAGGAAGCACGGATGCAGAATATGACATTTATGTTTCATAAATATTTAAACTTAATTCACTTTTCTAGAAGAAATAAAACTAAATAAAATGCTGGATTATTACTATTGCTTTAAGTCTTATATAAATTATTGTTTATATAGCAGCTCCCCAAAATACATAAAGTGAGATTGTTATATATTTGCATCTAAGCTTTGTTTTACCCAATCTATACAAACTGAAGGTTAAGAAAACCAGAGCATTGTATAATTGATTAAATATGTTCAATCAATTCATTCACATCATGCTGTGAAAACTGAAGCCTGATTAAATTAGACCGTTTTTTATTTAAAATCATAATCATCTGTGAGACAATCATAGTGTAAGAAAATGCAAACTGTAAAAAGATTGTTTTCTATTTAGAACATAAGCCCCCAAAATATGATCAAAAGACTTTAGAGTGAAGTCATTTTTTCTACAGAACAACATCTCTGTGAGTAAAAGTTTACTGTAACTGGATGCATAGTTCACATCTTGCAAAGCATGGAACTCTCGTTCTACTTCATTTTAAACAGAACTTCATAAATTCAAGTTCATTAAGGTCCTGACCCAGCAAAACACTGAAGCATATCTTTAACTTTGAGTTCATGAATAATTCTGTTCACGTCAATGGGACTACTTGTGTTCTTAAAGTTAAGCACGGGTTTAAGAGCTTTGCTGGATCGTGGCCTAAGGGAGAAACTCACCTGGTGTGGAGACCCCATGCATGGCTCCCTTGCATGACTTACCACTAAGACATGTGTACTAGATGGGACATCTACCTCAAGTTCCTAATTCTCTTATTACTTACTTTCCTGACACATCACTCATCAATGCAATCATTTTATTTTGTTTCTATTCCTTTTGGAAAATTTGTTTGCTTGTTTTTAACTTCCAGTTAGGTTCATCATTCATCTCCACCCATCTATTCCACTCTAATTCCAATGATTAATTCACTCAGGCTCTCCTACTCTGACCGAAGTCCTTTTTAACTTGAACGCACTTCTGTTTCTGTCTCCTGTTTGCTGCCTTCTCACCTCCTTCTCTCTCCCCTCAGTCTTTCCCCTAAATCTGTTCTCTATCTAATCTCTACAAAATTTCTCTCCTTGTAGCCTCTTTTTTCTGTCTCAAAGAAAGCTTACAAATCAACTGAACAAAATGTGTGAAAGTTGTCATGAATACTACCTATGTGACCTGAAAATAGTTTCAAGGATTCAAAATAACATGTCTGCTGTGTTTATAAAGCAGCAAAATGACCAAAATATGTCAAAACAGGAAAAGCAACAGCTACCCCTGGTCAGATCAGCCTGAAGAATCATCCAGCCAACAGCAAAGACAAGGTCATTGGGCAGCCTGGTGCATCTTGGCTCAAGTGAAACTACTTTACAGAATCAATTACTTATCTGTATCTAGTAAATTTGTTTTCAGAAAAAATCACATCTGAGAATTTTAGTTCATGAACTGGATCTCAGGATTAACTGTTATTGGTCCTCAGAAGTAACACTGAGACCACTTTATCACTATCATAATTAATTCATTTAGCACCTGCAATGTGCTTAGCTTTCTCCAGTGCCCACAAATAAGGACAGTCTTTGCCGCAAAGAGTTTACAATACAGGATAGATGGGACATCTAGAGGTGAGGAAATATTAATGTGGATTTTGTTTGCTTTCCTAAACTTTGTTATAACACTTACCATGTGTCTTGCAGAAAAAAAAAGTTGCATGATTTCTTGCAGTATAAATCATACAGGGCCATCCTTACCCATACGCAAAGTACGCAGCTGTGTAGGGCACCAGAAAATTTGGGGCACCAAATTTCCTGGTGCCCTGTGCAGCTGCATACTGCTCCAGGCCCTGCTCAGGCTCTTCCCCAGGGCTCCCGCCCATGCTCCACCCCACCCTTTCCCCACCCCAGCCATGCCCCCACTCCCCTGAGGACCTCAGAAGCAGTCGGGCCTGCACTCACTGGTACATAGAGCGACCCGGCCCCAGCCTGTTCCACTCCCCTGGCTCCCAGCCACGCCACCATTGAGTGCTGGGGTGGGGAGGTTCCCCCCTCCCCACAAGCGTGGGAGCCAGGGGAGCAGAGCAGGCTGGGGCCAGATCACTCCACTTCCGGCAGGAAGTGGCCAGCCCTCCTCCCCCCCAGAGGCCTGGCCAGCCTCCCCACCCCCCGCTCCTCCCTGCAGAGGCCTGGGGCAAGGCCCCACACAGCCCCCCCATGGAAGTCTGGGGCCAGTCCCCCTGTGGAAGCCGTGGGGGCTGCGTAGGGCACCAAAATAGGTAGGGACAGCCCTGAAATCATACTCACATGACTGGTTCCTACACAACTATATCAGACCTTAAAAAGAAAGCAACAGGACACATGCACATATAGCCCAGATCAGAATTTAGCCCTAGGAGCATTCAAAGACCGATCTACACAAATGTTTTCAAGACTATGGTCAAGTGAGGAAGTTGAATATATGAAACCCTACCATCAAGCAGAGTTTTGAAAACTACTACTGAATTCATTTAATTGCATCACATTTTATTTACCTCTTCAATGGACACAGAATGTATGATGGAGCACATTGTTCTTACAGAAATGCATAGTATATTTACATATGCAAAATGAAGTTCAATAAAGAGAACTTAGGGAGTTGACAGCTACATAAGAAGTAATTATGCAAAACAAGAACAAAATTCCAAAGAGGAAATGAAGTCAGATGTACAAGGGTGATAGAATTAAGGCCAAGGATACTGTGAAAGCTAGGCTGATATTCCCAATAGTTGCTTTGTAGTTTAACTCTTTCCAAGTTTCAAACACATAAGAAGAGTCGCCCTAACCAATATAGCTAGTCAAAATATAGTGAAGATTTTTTTTCAATTTAAATGTGATCAGTTTCATAAGCTGAATAAAAAAACAGAAATTCGGGAGTGGAGGAGAATGTATTAACATTTTGAACCATTTCCACCAGCTCTATTAGTCAACAGGCACAAGAAGCTGAAATTTAGGACACTCTTCAAGAAAGAGATGTGGTCTAATGGTCCTTCTCACAGAACTGGGAGCCAGGATGTCTTAAATTCCACTCCCTCCTCTGTCACCAACTCCTTTGTGACCCTCTGATTCACTCCCTCTTTTCTGAAAAGGATCAAAGAAGTAAGCACATCTTCCAACAGGCAACCAAAATAATGACAACATCTCTTTATTTTGTTTGAAAGGTGGGTTGTTTTGTTTTATTTCGGGAAGGTAATATGCATAGGTGCGGGAAATAGGATTTGGTTAGCTCTCTGCACCCTCACTATACAAGTTGTTTCAGCACCCCTGGTTATACACATACAAAATGTAATGACACCAAAATTTAAATCAGATACAACACAAAGAATTTGACATTTTTGCCCTTAATAGTATAACCTATTATGAAAAAAATCTTTATCTTCTTTCTTTCCTTATCTTGCAGAACTCTTGCCAACCCAGCATTTTTGGGTTTTTTTCCTTCAATGGGTAGTCTTCAGTATTAGAAATTAGACAGAGTCAGCTCCCAGCAACTAATTTCAAGCTTCAAAATTCAGATCTGATCTTCTATATGTCTCTTATTCTGGGGGATCTTGGGTTTTGGATACTACCCATGTCTAATTCCAATGGCAAATACATGTTCTAATGGTAAATACTATTTCACCTTGGAAACTACAGTATGTGCCCCTTCAGACATTGTTTACAAGCAGCCCTTCCACGGAGAATACCAATGATATACTGTTGATTAACATCCTTTCTCTCCTTTACTGAATGAACTGTTAAAAGACCAAGACATGTTGCAGAGATAATATGAACTGAAATACCTGGAGCAGTTGTTACACGCCAACCTATCAAACACTATGATAGCTTCATTACCAATCTAAGTCCAACCAAAGTAATTCATTCAACTTTGTGCAAGACAATCTGAAGAAGACTCTGCTGGGCGAGTATTGTGCAATTCACTATCTTACAAAGCCAGAATTAATATGCATAATATATCTTATTTGCTTGCTGGTCAATCCCATAGCTGCAAAAACTTAGATCCAAGAAAATCAATCCAAGACAACACAGCATTGAAAGGTACAGATATATACTTTATGGTGCCACTGAAAAATAAATAAATAAAAAATAAAAAAGCGAGCCAGCCAGAATTTAGAGTTCAAAGTGATAGCCTCTTTGGAAATAAAATTCCACCCATTAGTTCAGAAATTTGATCTCATCATGTATTTGTTGGATTATGACTTTGGGGGGTGTCTGATCCTGCATGAGGAAAGGGTATGTTGAATATTAAATTACTAATTGTTTGATTTATCCTTATTCCTTTCTTCTATCAGGAAGTTCACTCATTTTTAAATTTAATTTTGGATGAACCTATAACAACAGCAGAACTTTGTGATAAAAAAGTGATGATACTGTGCTTTTAAACAGAACAGAAAGCATAAAAGAATAGAGGTGCCTCCCACACACACAAAGAAATCTTCACTGTTGTATTGGTATGAAGGACTTAGCCTAAAGACAATTTACACTGAAAACTAAGTCTGATTTCCTCTTTGCCTACACCAGTTTTACATGGCTATAACTTAACGAAGTTACTCCTGATTTACACCAGTGTAAGTGAGAAGAGAATCAGACCTAACCTTTAGTCTAAAAAGACAGTTTTATTTTTTCATTTGTTCTATAAATTTTATACCTTATCAAGATATTGATCAGAACAGAGATCTCTAACTATAAATGATTTTCCTGATTTATTTTGCTGTTATTTGATATTTCTAAGCAAAAGGAAAAGAAATGACTGCTCAGAGTCACAAGAGAACATTCTGCAGCAGTTGATGTGCGGAAAGTTTTATGCTGAGCTCTCAGAGGTGCTTAGCACACCAAATATGTAGTCTACTGGGTCGCTGAACTGTAATAAAAGACACCATTAAGTGAAGCATTTGATGGAGGTGCTTGGCTCATTGGGTCGGTGGTTATAGCCATAAGCAACTACTTGTGAAGCTAATGGATAAAAGAATTGGCTATTTTGATTTCAAAGACCAGCCTCTCTTTTTAGAGTGGGGTATTTGGCAGTTTATAGTAATGCATATAAGTAGTTCTGACACTTAAGTAGAGTACAAACTGCCACTGCAAGAGATTCAGTAATATTTAGGCCAGTAACAAAGAGCATTTACAGCCACTGTTACCATCAGGAAATTTGTTAAAATAAAACTTTACTACCACTCTCCCAACCTTTCCCGGTAGTCTGAGATTACAGCAACTGCTCTCAGGCTCTAGCTGATTTTCAAGAATCATCCCTCCAAACTTGATTGGAGATTGCTGGAAGTCTGGTCAAAACTATTAGGCACATATTGCATTTTCCCAAAAGTGAGATTCTGTACCCCCATATCAAGTTACTAAAGACCCACGCTTCCTGGTTTTCCTATTGTCTTTTTAGCCAGCGAATCCCAATCCATTTCTTCTTAGGATCTCACATGCACTGCATATCTTAAAATCAATAGGACTAACTCTGTTCTAGGTAGTATATTTCCGGTTTGGTGTTTATGTTTAGAGCATAAATGTCCCTGGATTGGTGGATCATAATTCTGACATAAAAACCAGGAACATGGCCAACAGCTGATGACTTAGCACAAATTAGCCAACTAATAATCTGTTTCATCACTTTGTTTTTATCAGGCTTCAATCTAACTTTGTTAAGTACTGTATTATTGTACTTACTTATTGTTCAAAATAAGCAGGCACACAGAACAGCTGCACTTTGGTCCTGGAGGAGCCCACTGCTGTATTTCTATGGGTATGGCTACACTTACAGTTGTACAGCGCTGGGAGTTACAGCTGTCTTCATACAGCTGTGTAGGGAAAGCGCTGCAGTGTGGCCACACTGACAGCTACCAGCGCTGCAGTGTGGCCACGTTTGCAGCATTTGCAGCGCTGTTGGGAATGGTGCATTGTGGGCAGCTATCTCAGCGTTCAAGTGGCTGCAACGTGCTTTTCAAAACAGGGGGGTGGTGTGGAGTGTGACAGGGAGCGTGGGGGAGACAGAGAGAGTGGATTTTTGGAGCTGACACTGTTCTCAGCTCCCTGCCTTGCAAGTTCTAAGGACTGGAAGATACACAGCACCTACCTTCAATCATTTTAAAAGTTTTGACCCTTTCCCCCACCCCTCTCTTATTCACTAAATGCAAATTATGCACTCCTAAATAGCTGTCAGACCACATAAGCAGCTGCTCAACACGGACTTCTCCCTCTCCCTCTGCCGTGTGAGTGTGCCATTTCTCTCCTCAAGCAAACAGCTGTGAACATTCCAAAGCAATTCCCTTGCCTGCCTCCGCTCGCTCAGCAAACAGGAGCTGTGTTTGTTTTTTAAATAAGCAGTTTGGGGGAGCTCGGAGTTCAGCCATTCTTCCGATTTGTTGTGAGCAGGCATTCTGGGATACCTCCTAATACCCTGGAGGCCAATAACAGCGCTTTTGGTGGCCACACTTGATGAGCAGCGCTGCATCACTAGCGCTGCAATCGTTACAGCCCAAGCAGACCAGGTGTACAGCCATCGCTGCAGCCAGGGAGTTGCAGCGCTGGATGTGCCTTGCAGGTGTGGACAGTTACTATGTTGCAGCGCTGTAAACCCACCACCAGCGCTGCAATTCTCCAGTGTAGCCAAACCCTGAATCCTACCGTCCTCTGCTACCCAGCAGAGACTTGCACATGAAGAGGATCTGAGAAAGCACCCCACTTTTTCTTCACCCATTTGAAGCATATTTGGAAAAGTTAACAGGTAACAGTTAGGCTACAATGTAATATAAAGCCTGGGTATTAGAAGAAGAGTCATCGCACAGTGCTCAGCTTTTAAGAATAACCGGTAGCTGTTCAGAAACATTAAGAACTCTGAAAACATGAGGAGATGGGGAATGTATGCTGCTTTACAGCATGAAAGCAGGCACGATTCACAATACTGTAACCAAACCCAGCTTGACTGTGGGAGAAGAGACAGAAGAATGAAATAAGTCATTTTACTGGTATAATTTTTCTTCACTTTCATAGTAAGGAGACCAAGCCAGAAAGGCAAGGCTTAGTGGAGATGGGCAGTAGCCAATATAAATTGACAGTTTGAGTCATCAGCCCTTGCTTGCTCTTCAGTTGCCTATGATGTAACACTGAGCATATGGCTGCATATATTTGTTGACTAATAACCAGAAGTGAAGGGTCAATACTAGCCACATTACTATTAGACAGAGGGGAGTTGGGGATTTCCTCCAATGCTCCCCACTCCCTTTCTTCATCCATTCTATTGTAGTTTAAATAAATTAACAAAATAATTATATTGCATTATTTTAACAAATAAAATATGCAGAATTTTTTATTTTTGGCACAGAATTCCCCCAGGAGTAATAAATGTGAGAATGTTAAATAATGTGGCTGTTTAATTAAAGGAATGGAGTGTAAGAGATGGCAGTCGCATTAAATCCTCACATTTCCACTTGTATCAAGCTGCATTGCAAAGTTGCCTAGACTCGTTGCAATTTTTCAGTTTTTGTTGCTCTCACTTCTATGCATGCTCTTTCTTCATAATTTTTAATTATTAAAAAGTTGGATAACAATTAAGAATGATAAGATGGACTTTTCTTGAAATGCATTTCCCTGCAGCACTAAGTAAGATGTCAAGTTACTAAACTACCATTAAAATAATTTCCATTAATGGCTGGTTATGAATGGTTTCCCACTCCGAGGCACATTTACTACTGCAATAAATAGAGTTGTATTATAAAGGAAGTACAAGCCATTGTTTCATAAACAATTCATTTGCTATTTATGATATGTAAATTCCATCAATAATGCAAATTACGGCATAATCTAAGGAGGAAAAAAGCCACCTAGTATATTTAAAGCAGTATGTTTTTTACTAGTGATCTCGTCCCAGCTAGTCACCAAATCTGGATAGCTTTTAAATCCCTTTTTAACACTAACATCCTGGAAGAAATTGTATCGGCTGATGGAAAGAAATTTTTATTATGTCTAGCATATACCCAAGGAGACACCAAGTTCCCATGTAATGCAGACTATAGTCTCAGTCCCAGCAGCAGTCACTTGATATCAGTAGGCAAGCTCTGAAATGAAAATGACATACTTACAGCAGCAGCACCTCTTAAGCAGGCATGTAGTGATCAAAGAGAATACTGAAGTAGCATCTGTTAGGTCGGAGAACTGCTTCTTGTCACAAAATGTGCCAAACTGTCAAGCTGTCTGTGACCTATTACAGCTACCATTTGTAACATAGCCACCCAACTTGAGTTGCTGTCAAAACAAACAAGTATCTCAGGAACCACCATGCAAGAACACACTATTGGCAGAGAAGTATATTTATAAAAAAAAAATAATAGAAATCTATATCAGTAAAGGTGTAGCACTTAGAAAACAAGACCTAGAAACCCAAACAGCAAAAACAGCTTATACGTTTTTCTGCCTCAGTACAGTTTCCCGTGTATTGCAAAAATCAGCAGAAGATTACTATCGTCTTCCAACCTAAGCACAAATAAGGCTTTGCCATCTTTCCTGCTACCAAGAAACTTAGCTGTGTTTTCCATTTCTAGATGCGCTAGTCAGAAAAAATGAGCCTCATGAATCTGTAACAGACTTAGGTCCCAGTCCTGGAAATGGGATCAATGGGATCCTGACTTCAATGGGACTACCCTAGAATTTAAAGTTAGTAAACATACGTTTTTGCAGGATCAGGGAAATAGTGAGCTAGATTTTTAACAAAATCAAGGCAAATTATTTAGCCTCACAGTTAACATATGTGCATCCACTTATGCTCAGAAAAATTTAGTTAAACTGTAAAATGAGTTTGAAGGTTATATGCCCAGTTATGATTTCTGTATGTTTACTGTTTCCTGTGACCCTCAGCAATGATTAGTGCACCATTTTAGCAGTGTGCTCTCGGGGTTATTAGTCACTTGCAGCTTAATAGAAAATTATTAAATGCTCCTTCCACCACACTGGCTCTGCTGCTGCTGGGAAATATCAGTAAAATGGCACAACAATAGCAGCCACAGCAACAGAGTTGGTGAGACAGTGGCAAGTATTTCTGGAAACAATTTAGAAATTTCATTTTTACTATAGTCATACCTCAACTAGTCAAACCTCAACTACACAAAATTATTTATTATCCAGAAGAGGACTATGACCACAGGTGTTTCTTATAATTAAAAGTCCTTTACTGCCCTTGGAATTCTCCTCTAGTTCTTCATCCTCCATTGGCATTTTTCTCCCCACAAGTCTGTCTTTTCAGTCTTTCAGATCTCTGTTCTCTGCCCTCAGCCTGACATCACTCAGGCTGGATGAAGATCCCACTGCTAGGCTAGGACACAGTCACCTGGAGTTGAAGCCAACCAGCCACTAACCTAGCACTAAGCTATGTTCAAACATAATTTTGTAAAAGAAAACAGCTTAAAGGTGTCCAAGATTAGAAACAGCAATGTTAAAGATGGCAGCCGAGTTTTTACAGCTCCTATTCCTATGGACACAGGACTGCACAAAACACTGCTCAGTTCTATTGGGTTGGGAAAACAACGTTATAATATATGCACATAGCACTGCATTTTGATTTATTGCCTTCTGATGGTAATTCCAATTAAATTCCACTTAGTACAGGAAATGCCTTTTGACTATGGTACGCAGAATCTTTTAATAGAACGTTGATCATTTCTGTGTTTGCAGGATGAAATTAACATATGCTAGGCTATTAAGCTGCAAAACCTAAGCTCTCTTTTCACTCTTCTTATGAAAATCCAGAGAACACGCAAGATACTTCTAGGGAAATGACACTGTTCAAGTGACTACCTCATCCAACAACTCTGAGTATATCCTCCACCACCACCACCCAGTGACATCATATGATACAAAACAAGGAGTTCACAAACAAAAGCAAAGACTGTAGATGGAGTGGTATCAGAATACAACCTATCTGGTAAAATGGTAATCTATGGGGTATATTGGTATGAATAAACCAGCTAGTACACATACAGGTTTTCTACTAGTTAGAAGCAGGACTGCTCAACTGTATATTACAGACCTTTCACTGCTCACAGACAAGGGAATTTGTCTTTAGCTCAAGGAACAGAGTTTGCTCTCTAGGAATAGGAGTGTCTGAGTTCTATCCCTGCAGCTTCTGTTAAGCGCTAAGTGATCATGCTGCAAAGAGACAATTGTGAAGTTCTAGTACTTATGAATTTGTAATAGCTTCAATTCCATACATTTTGGGTTGGGGGTTAAAGAGGGGAGATGATATACAAAATGGGTACTCACCAAAGTACATCACCAATACCACCTAGAGGTGAGGGTAATATGATGTGAGAAATTGACTAAAATGTGTGAGATCTTCTTGCAGATATTACAGTGGCAGCAACTGAAAAGAGAAATGATTCTAGCAGGTTCATAAGTCCCTCAATGCAGGAAACAGTGATTTGTAATGAAAATATTATTGCTTATTCCCTGTAGATTTTCTTGTGAGTCCCTCTCAGATGTTGCAAGGAATTGTACTTTGCTTTTGTCTCTATGATCTATGCTGAGGCTACTGTCAGCCAGTGGCACCCTCTACAGTCAAGCAGGTATTATGTTAATTCTGCCTCAGTTTCCCTTTTATTCAACCAATCACTGTTGAGCCACTTGTCTGGTAGGTCCTCAGAGTAACTCCAGTCCTCCACCAGGATTGTTAACAGTTTCTCCCCTCTCAGGGCAGTAGGGAGTCTAGTGAGTCAACAGGCCAGTAACCCTAGTATCTCCATGTTGGGGTTCAGACTCTTTGCTCAGCAGGTTTTAATATCTCCTTTGCTGGAGTTTGTAGGGGAACCCAGACACACCCACTCCTCTGGGTTTCAATCCCATAGGCCACAGAGCTGGAGGAAGGGAACCACTTGGGCCATGTTGCCCACCACTTTTTGTCTGGGCCAGAGTTGAGTGGTGTTGCAACCCCATGTACTAGGTCGTAATGCTACTTACTCACTCCTCACTAAAATAGCCAATGCTTCATTCAGAGAAGGAATATTCCCTTTCTCCTTCAAACACACAATCATCCAGCCAACACAGAAGAAACCCACCATGGGTACTACAGTCCAAGCCAACTATTGGCCAGTGTCAAACCTGTCATTTCTGAGCAAGCTCACAGCAGATCTAGCCAAAGGCCTATAAACAAGCTCACCTAACTGAAGCCAACATTCTAGACTGGCCCAATCTGCAATTAGGCACAGAATTGAAACCTCTTTAGTGACACTGATGGATGACCTCCCCCTGTCAATGGACAGAGAGCAGATATCCATTCTCTCTGAGGACACCATTGACCAGAAGATACTGCTGTATCACCTGAGCGGAGGAAGGAGCCCAAGGTAAAGCGCCAACATGATTTGAGTCCTTCCTAAAGCAATGCACACAAGGAGAGGTGACGGGAAACTGCAACTTTACCACTAGATCCCTCACTTGTAGGGTTCCACAAGGATCACTTATCTCTCTGGTCCTTTTCAATATCTGCATGCAACCACTAGGTGAAGTGGTTAGATGATCTAGACTAAAGGGCCAGCAATATGCAAATGACACACAGCTCTACTTATCCTTCCTCACATACAACACAATCACCACCATCAAGACGGTCCAGTGCTAAGATGCGATAAGCTCATGGGTTTAGGACAGCTGGCTGAAGCTGAACCCAAGCAAAACAGAGGTGACATTATTGGGCAGAGGAATTTGCAACCACAGTGCAGTCTCCTTTGATTGAAGGTTCACATCCACAATTGGTCAATGCAGTCTGTAGTACAGGAGTATTCTTGGATTCCTCACTGATGCTACAGCAATAGCCCCGAATAATGCTTTTTACCATCCCCGGTTGGCTAGGAGGCTCTGTCCCATTCTAGCAGATGAACACTTGGCCTCACTTATTCATGCCTTTGTCACCCCTCAGCTGGACAACTGCAGTGCAATATACCTGAGCATGAAACCTTCAGCACTTGGGAAACTCCAGCTAGTACAAAACACTGCAGCACATCTCCTCAGCAACACAGGCTACCATGAACACATCACATTTGTTCTCTGCTCTCTACGTTGGCTTCCCATACAATTTGGAATCAATTTAGGCTCTCAGTCTTTATCTTCAAAGTGCTCCATGTCCTGGGCCCAGCATGCCTAAAGACCATTTGATGCTCTGGAACAAAGACTGTGTTCAACAACTTTGCTCCTCTGGCACAATGGAAATCTCAACAATAAAAGTAAAACTGGTCTGTGCAGGACAAACAATCTTCTCCAGGGAGATGGTTCAAGACTGTAGAATGAGCTCCCCCAGGAATTAAGGACTATCACAAACCTTACTTGTTTTTTCTCCAAATTCAAGGCGCATTCCTTTGACCTTCCCTTCTCTAATATAAATCCATGGCAAACAGGTACATTAAAAAAAAATAGCAAAACAGGACACTCCACTGCACATGCTGCTGCTTCTGGGGAGATGATGAGAGAACAAACATGTGACAGTTGTGTAGTCATGTTGCTTAATGTACTACTGGCAGGCACCTGGATACTACAGTGATGTGCGTAGTATAAAAACCTATATAAGAATGGAATTTGGAGGCAGTGGGTGTAGGGGCTCATGAACCAGGGGGTCAGGCTGCTGTGGGAAAGGGCATCTGAGAAGGGAAGAGAAGGATCAAAAGCAAATCTATGGCCCTTCCACTTTAAATGGTGCTCTGCAGCCCCTGAATCTAGAGATCCTATATAAAGCAGTTTCCCCTCCCACCTCATCTCTTATTGTTTCCCACTATGCCTCTCTTGTAGACTGTTTCCCAGGCTCACACTCTGTGATCCTCTTCTTCTATAGGTCAAAGTACCTGGGAGGCTTCCGACCAGTCTGCTGCTGAAGGCCCCTGCTCGCAGTGGTTCCTCATCCACCCTGGTAGCCACCCCTCCTTTCTGACCTGCAGCCTTTTGGTCTCCCAAGGTGTTGCAGAGTCACCAGTCAGCCCCTGCTGAGGAGGCCTCCTGTAAATCTTTTAGAGGCTTGGAAAGGATGGAGTCTGTACAGCCCATGACAATACCACAGAAATAAACTGTATTTCTTTCGTGGAAGAGTAACAAAGATGGCTTCAAATTTCACACTTACAGAAAAATAATTTTGTTGGTGGAAAACCACTCTTTTTTTAAACCAGAGTAAGATTTTACATCACTATATTAATACATTTTATGATGTGCTACTGTCAAGTTCACCATTATCACATAATTAGGTGAGTTTTTTAAGCATATCAGATGCTGTTGAGTACATTCATCTCCATGTGTACCTAACTTCCAGGACTTGCTGAGGAGAATATTAAATTGGGCTGGACCTCAGGCACATTAATGGTTTCGTTCAGATACCTTGAACCCTTCTCAGAAACTTATTCAAAAGCTGGAAATTTTGTGAGATCATACTGTCTTGAAAGACACTCCCTACTTACCAACGTCAGTCAGGCTGTGATAGCAAGAACCTCTCACACATATGATAGTACTTTCACTTTCTGCATACAGTTGAAACCAGTAACTGCAGAAGCAGGGAAAAAATAAGTAAAAAGCAAGGGAAATATTCTGCTCTCAGACACACCCATGAAACTCCCACTGAGGTCAATGAGACCTATGTGTACAGAGTGAACTGCAGAACTGTATCCTGTAAAGAGGCTATACAAAAATTTCAAAAAATTACTTCACTTATGCAGGTTTAATTCAAGTTCTGAAGAAGTGTTCAGGTAGGTTCATAGATGTTCCAAATCCATTTGCCAATCCCTAGAGACTACTGGTTTGATCCTTCACCTTTAAAGTCAATGGGAATTTTGCCATTGACTTTAACAGGAGTAGGATCAGGCTCCGTCTTCCTAAATGTCATATGTATGTTTCAAACTAAGTTTGACACTCAAACCTCAGTGTTGGTCCTTAAGTTCCTATTCAACTCAATCATTCCTGCACAAGCCCTGTGGTTCCAAATCCTGTTAAATTGTTTTTGAATGTGAAGAATTTTCGTTAAGTTCTATTGTATTTTAGGACTTAGACTTCCTGTCCCACAGACATAGATCCCTGTGCATTGACCCAAGCAGTTGGTAATATCTGGAATAATACGTTGCAAGAGCAATGGCACCTTAATGATGTATTGCATGAATACATCATCAAAGCTATGTCATTCTTATGATATATTAGTTTAATATATCACAGCAGTGCCATAGCTTAGACAATATATTACTCAAAAACATAGCAACGACTAGAAAGATCAAGATAAGTTTTGTATTTTTTTCAATTTATTTACACTATGAGGGTTTTTTTAAGTTTCAGAAATAAAATAAGTGTTCCCTGTGGACAGGAGATTGCTAGTGCCACCTGATAAATGTGGAGGTTCCCTAGAATCCCCTTCACATTTCTCTGCCCAATTCACCCCTCCCCCCAAAAAAAATCTTTACAGCATAAATGAGCAAAGACACCTCCATCTCCTCAAGGAACAGTTCTGACAGTTTGCCAGAGCTTGTCACTTTGATGTCATATTCTATTCCTTTTACAGACACACATTCATAGCATATGGGTTTGGGTTATTTTTCCTTTCATTCTTTTGTTATAAAAATAACTATTACTACTTAGTGCTAATTCAGGGTGAGATTATCAGACTGCAGTCCAGACTGTTGTGAGGGATAACACATTGTTGGAGCAGAAACAGCCCAGGAGGGGCTCTGTGACTCCTCAACTCACAGTCTTCCCTCCTTCTCCAACACTGCATTGCGTCTCACAACAGGCTGCTCGGAAGAGGGAGTAAATAGTGTCAGTTCCACTGCAGTATATACTCCCCAATGCACTGGCACAGCCATCCCTTCTACAACCCACAATCACTTGTGCGAGGCAGGGCACTTAGTGCCCTTACTTCTTTGTAGCAGAGGATAAGCCACAAACTGGCCTATGGTGTTTTCTCATCTGAGAAGCTTAACGCACTTTACAAAAGTAGGCGATCATTATGCCCACTTTACAAAATTGGAAACTGATTTTCCCAAAATCATACAGCACATGAGTGGTAGAAGCAGGAACAGAATTTCAATAATTTGGAAAACATAATACCAACTATACATATAAAATGATGGGGTCTAAATGAGCTGTTACCATTCAAGAAAGAGATCTTGGAGTCATTGTGGATAGTTCTCTGAAAACATTCAATGTGTAGTTGCAGTCAAAAAAGTGAACAGAATGTTGGGAATCATTAAGAAAGGGATAGATAATAAAATAGAAAATATCATACTGCTGCTATATAAATCCATGGTACGCCCACCTCTTGAATACTACGTGCAGATGTGGTTTCCCCATCTCCAAAAAGATATATTGGAATGGATAAAGGTTCAGAAAAGGGCAACAAAAATAATTTGGGGTATGAAACTGCTGCCATATGAGGTAAGATTAATAAGACTGGGACTTTTCATCTTGGAAAAGAGATGACTGGTGGGGAGAAAGTAAATAAGGAAGTGTTATTTACCAATTCACATAACACAAGAACTAGGTGCCACCAAATGAAATTAATAGGCAACAGGTTTAAAACAAACAAAATGAGTGTTTTTTCACATAATGCACAATCAACTTGTGGAACTCCTTGCCAGAGGATGCTGTGAAGGCCAAGATTATAACAGGGTTCAGAAAAGGACTAGATACATTCATGGAGGACAGATCTATCAATAGCTATTAGCCAGGATGGGCAGGGATGGTGTCCCTCACTTCTGTTTGCCAGAAGCTGTGATTGGGCGACGGGATGGATCACTTGATGATTACCTGTTCTGGTCATTTCCTCTGGGGCACCTGGCACTGGCCACTGTTGGAAGACAGGATACTAGGCTAGATGGACCTTTGGTCTGACACAATATGGCCATTCTTATGTTCTAATTGTTCCAATAATTCAGAGAGAGTTGGGCACTTAAATTCCTTAGCTTATTTGAAAAATCCAAGTCAGAATAAGGATGATCAGAACTTCCCACCATTCTCTAGAACTCGAAATTCTCTCTGGAATCACTCAGTATCCGTTAACATTCGTATAGGTTTGTGTGTGTGTATCTATATGTTAAATATTCCAAAACAAAATATTCCATTGCACCCACTTCTCTTCCTTGGGGAGACAATGAGAGAACAAATGCATGGCAGATGTTAGTCATGTTGCTTAAGACATTACTGGAAGATGCTCAGACACTGTGGTGATGAGCACCTATACAGACTAAAATATAACGTGAAGGAATCTAACTCTACTATTCATCAGTCTTTTCTAATGAAATATGAAACATGAGACCATTGTGATCAATAAATAACTCCTAATCTAAAGTATCTTAAAACAAATGGGAAATGTATACCAGATTTAAAATACATTTTTATTAGAGATGCCAGTGGAAAAGGAGGATTGCCTAGAGAGCCACTCTTCTAACTCTTTTTTTCTAAAAAATGGGGAAGGATATGATTCAGATCATGCCCAATTTAAAACCCTTGTTTTTACCCCTGGTTACAGCACACATACAAAATTTAGTGAAGATGTGTGGAACCATCAAAATATAATTCACACCCATATAGTACACAATCACTAGTCCCTCCTTTATGCTTGCAATTTAAGAATAACCTTAATGAAATAAAAATTAGCTATCTTTTCACCTTCATGGCAGTATAATAGAATATAGCCCTGTAGCGAAGCAACGACTCACCGGTGCAGCACCTCTTATTGGTTGCCCTGGGAATTAGCTCTCTTCCAGCTCAGAGTGCCCTCTGCTGGCCGTCAGCTAACCTGTCTCAGGCCCCTGTGTCCCTCCTGGATCCCAGTGCCCTTTACCTTGGGGTTCTGTCCCACACTCTGGGTCTCCTCTCTCAGAGGAATCACCAACCCTCTAAACCTACCTTGCCTCAGTGGTTACCGCCAGTCATCATCTAGCCTCCACTCACTGGGGCAAACTGCAGTCTGTAAAGGCCACTCATCATTGGCAAGGGGGTCGGACCAGCTGCCTCTGCCTAACCCCAGGCTGCACCACTCTGCAACCCCCTGTACCTGCTTTGGCCTTTGGCAAGGCCTGCAGCCTGGAGAGTTGCCAGGCTGGAGCTCCCCAGCTCCTCTTGCTTTCCGCCAGCCCTGCTCTACCCCTGGTACCCTGAGCTCCCAGGCAGCCAGGTCCTTCTCTCTCCACAGCTATAGAGAGACACTCCTCCAGCTCCTGGCCCCCAGCCCGCTTATAAGGGCCATCTGCACCCAGATTGAGCTGGCAGCTGTGGCTGCTTCCCCTCTCAGCCTAACTTGGCTGCTTTTGTCATAAACAGATAATTAAGGGTTAATGTCTCTTTTACCTGTAAAGGGTTAACAAACAGGGAACCAAACACCTGACCAGGGGACCAATCAGGAGACAAGATACTTTCAAATCTCGGTGGAGGGAAGCCTTTGTTTGTGTTTTTGGGTTTTGCTTTGTTCTCTCTGGGTCCTGGAAGGGACTAGATGTGCAACCAGGTTTCTTGCCAATCTCCCTGCTACAGTCTCTTATATATTCAGAATAGTGAGTATTTTAGTAAGAAAGGCGGTATAGTCTTTTGATTGTTTTCTGTATTTGCAAATGTGTATTTGGCTGGAAGTATTTTAAATTGTATTTCTGCTGGAGGAGGCTTTTTCTCCAGTTTCTATAAGCTGACAGACCCTGTAACTTTTACCATCTAAATTGCAGAGATAACTTTTACTTTTTTCTTTCTTTTTATTAAAGTTTTGCTTTTAAGACCTGTCTGATTTTTCCCCTTGTTGAGGCTCAAGGGAATTGAGTCTGTACTTAACAGGAAAGGGGAAGGGAGGGGAGAAGGATGGACCCTTTGTTTTAGATTCACGGAGTGTGAATCTGTCTCTTTCTCCAGGAGCCCAGGGAGGGAACACCTGAAGGGGAAGAGAAGGGAGAGGCAACGGTGAGGAAAGGGGTTTACTTTCCTTGTGTTAAGATCCAGGGGGTCTGGGTCTTGGGGGTCCCCAGGGAAGGTTTTGGGGGAACCAGAGTGTATCAGGCACTGGAATTCGTGATTGGTGGCAGCTTATCAGATCTAAGCAGGTAATTAAGCTTAGAGGAATTCATGTTGGTACCCCAACTTTTGGACTCTAAGGTTCAGATTGGGGAAAGATACTATGACAGCTTTCAGGGTCGGTGCTTCCATTTAGGCAATCTAGGCGGTCGCCTAGGGCGCTAGGATTTGTGGGGGCGGCATTTTGCCACCCTTGGCAGCAATTTGGAGGCAGGGGTCCTTCCGCACTCCAGGTCTTCCGCAGCAATTCTGCAGCGGGTCCTTCATTCGCCCCGGGACCCACCGCCAAAGTCCCTCGAAGATCGGGAGCCGTGGAAGGACCTCCCCCCGCCACAGAATTGCAGCCAATGACCGGGAGAGCAGAAGGACCGTGGCCTAGGGCGCCAAAAACCCTGGTGCAGCTCCTGGCAGCTTTTAACTCTTTTTTCCAGCCACAACCCTCTCCAGGGCTGCTTTCAACCCTTGTTCTGCAGGAGTGGGGCAGCTGCCCCACTACAAGCCCGTAGAGTGGACTACATATTAAATTGCCAGTAACAGATTTGCAGAGCTTATCTACACAGAGCCAGTTAGAAAGGCATGAGCCAGTTTAGAAAAAAAGAACTGCCCCAAGCAAAAGCTCTGAAAACTTTGTATTTTTTTGTTTGGTTGGGGGAAGGGGGTGTCATAACTCTCCTACTCAGATCTGAACCTTAGAGATCAGAACATGAGAAGTTAGCATGAAACCTCCAAACTTAATTACCAGCTTGGATCTGATATCGCTGCCACCAGCCAGAAATTTTAGTGTCTAGCTCACTCTGGTCTCCCCAAAACCTTCCCTGGGGGACCCCAACACTCAGATGCCCTGAGTCTCACTACAAAGGGAAATAACCCACTTCCCTTCCCCCTTACCTCCTCCCAGATTCTCCCGCCCTGGGCACTCTAGGATATTCCCTGCTTCCAGTCCTTGAAACACAAGTACCGAGAGATCAAATCTCTCTCTCCTTTCACCCAGAGGATATGCAAAGTCAGGCTTAGTAAATCTAACACAAAGAGATTTTTCCCCCTGACTTCTTCCTCCCACCAATCCCCTGGTGAGCTGCAGACTCAATTCCCTGGAGTCCCCACTAAAGAAAAACTCCAACAGGTCTTAAAAAGAAAGCTTTATATAAAAAAGAAAGAAAAAGACATTAAAAATAGTCTCTGTATTAAGGTGACAATATACAGCGTCAATTGCTTAAAGGAAAAAAATGAATAAACAGCCTTATCCAAAAAGAATACAATTTAAAACATTCCAGCAACTACACACATGTAAATACAAAAAAAACAATATAAACCTATTGTCTTACTATCCTTGTACTTACATCTTGGAAACAGAAGATTAGAAAGCCTGGAGATTCCTGTGGTCACTCTCAGAGCCGAGAAAAAGAACAGACCAAGAACAAAGGACTCACACCCAAAACTTCCCTCCACCCAGATTTGAAAAAGTCTTGTTTCCTGATTGGTCCTCTGGTCAGGTGTTTCAGGTTATTGTTTGTTAACCCTTTTATAGGTGAAAGAGATATTAACCCTTAGCTATCTGTTTATGACAGGGGGTGTAGTTTGGGTATTGAGAGATTTGGCGGGGGTGTTCTCTCCTCCCTTCTTCTGCAGTTAACTGCTTTCTTTTGCTTCACCTATGTTGCAACTTTTCAAATATTGGATTAGGCTAATCAAATGCTATAGTACCTTAGTGGATGCAGACAGTAACACAGATTGCCAGGACCTACCTGGTAACATGGCTAACAATTATATAAACAAGTCACCTTAAATAAGTTCCTCTTGTAAAATAAACTGCATTCCACTGCCCATGCAGACTACATAGGTCTCCTCTAGGTGATTTTACGCCATCAGAACCTTTTGTTATTTTAAGGAGTGAAGTTACAGACATAGGGGCAGTAGCATGATGTTTCTAAGGCCATATATCTTTGTACTGTATGCAAACATTTCTCTGAAACCAGAAAATAGTCTCTACATCTATTGGCAAAGCTGCTTCTCAACAGCTCCAACCTCTTCTTGGCCTTCCTTCCTGGTGATCCCATATCCTTTGCTTGTTTACAGATCACTTTATGTAACACACAAGTTACTGCAAAGACCTCACACACTTTCTCTGGTACATGTTAGAAAAGCATCTGTAACCCTTCTGCCCATCAGAGTTGGCAGTAACAAGAGCTGGTTTCAGTATCTAGGGGTTCCTTTTCAATAACACAATGCAAAACCAGCACGAGTCCCCCACCCAGTGACCTGGGACAATTACATACCACCTCCAAGAGGCAATACTTCCCCTCTCACAAGCACAGAGTCTGAGTGTAGCAAAAGTCTTTTAATAAAGGAAGGAAACAATGCGGCATTATGTTGGGGAAACACCACAAAAAGGATTCATAACACAAACCATGAGCAAAAGACCCACCCACAAGTAAGTTTGGCAGTGTCCTTTTCCCCTTAGGGTCTTAAGTCCAGCAACCCAATAGTCAATGTTTGTTGAAGCCATATCACTACAGAAACATAACATGTTGTATTCACCCGTTTCACTCATGATGCAGAAAGTAAGTGTTCAGTGTCAACCACTTCTGCACTGGCCACTTGGAGGAGCTGGCGTAAGAGGGGGTGGATAGCTGGCGATGATCCCCTCTGTCCCTCACTCGGCTCCTCTTTATGATCACCAGAGCCATTAGAAAAATGGGAATAAGGAATACATAGGAGTGGAGAGAAGAAGCTGGGCTCACCCTCTCTTTGATCTGTTCTAAAACTTTTCCAACCCAGGCAGAGCAGCCAGAAGGCAAAGCACTTTTGTATTCTACATATCAGAAAGAATTGCTAACATAGTACCTATTTTTAAGATCGGGAAAAAACGTGATCCAGAAAACTAAAGGCCCATTAGTTTGACCTCAATTGTATGCAAGGTCTTGGAACAAATTTTGAAAGATAAAGTAATTAAGGACATAGAGCTAAATGGTAACTGGGATAAAATACAGCACAGTTTTACAAAAGGTAGATCATGCCAGACCAACCTGACCTCTTTCTTTGCAAAGATAACGGATTTTTTAAACAAAGGAAATGCAGTAGATCTAATCTACCTGAATTTCAGTAAGGCATTTGATACACTTTGACATGGGAAATTATTAATTAAATTGGAGAAGATGGGGATTAACATGAGAATTGAAAGGTGGATAAGGAACTGGTTAATGGGGAGATGACAATGGGTCCTACTAAAAGGTGAACTATCAGGCTGGAGGAAGGTTACTAGTGGCGTTCCACAGGGACTGGTTTTGGGACCAATCTTATTAAACATTTTCATTAATGAGCTTTACATAAAAAGTTTAAGTGTGCTAATAAAATTTGCAGATGACAAAGTTTGGAGGTACTGCCATTAAGGAGAAGGCTAAGAATATTATACAAGAAGATCTAGATAACCTTGAATATTGGTGTAATAGAAATAGGATATAATTTAATAATGCAAAGTGCAATGTCATGCACTTAGGGACTAACAACAAGATATTTTACTATAGGCTAGGGACGTATCAGTTGGAAGCAACAGAGGAGAAAGACCTGGGTGTATTGGTTGATCACAGGATAACTATGAGCTGCAAATGTGATGTGACTGTGAAAAAGGCTAACACAGTCCTAGGAGGGATCAGGTGAAATATTTCCAGTAGAGATAGGGAAGTGTTATAATCATTATGCAAGACATTGGTGACACCTCATCTGGAATACTGTGTGCAGTTCTGGTCTCCCATGCTTAAGAAAGATTAATTCAAACTGGAACAAGTGCAGAGAAAGGCTACTAGGATAATCAGAGGAATGGAAAACCTAACTTATGAGAGGAGACTCAAGAAGCTTGGCTTGTTTAGCCTAACCAAACAAAGGCTGAAGAGAGATATATGATTGTTCTCTATGAATACATCAGAGGGATAAATACCAGGAAGGAGGAGGAATTATTGTGTCAACTTTGACACAAGAGCAAATGGATATAAAGTTTAGGCGTGAAATTTGACAGAGGTTTCTAACCATCAAATGGTTACAATGGCATGTGGCCCACTGGCAACTTGCTAGTAGTAAATATCCCCAGTAGCTGGAGATAGGACACTGGATGCGGATGGCTCTGAGTTACTACAGTGAGTTCTTTCCTAGGTATCTATCTGGTGGGTCTTGCCAACATGCTCAGGGTCCAACTGATCACCATATTTGGGATCAGGAAAGAATTGTCCCCATAGTCAGATTGGCAGAGACCCTGGGAGATTTTGGCCTCTCTCTGCAGCATGGGGCATGGGTCATTTGCAAGTTTAAACTAATGTAAATGGTTCAATCTCTGTAATTTAAAGTCTTTAAATCATGATTTGAGTCCTTCAGTAACTCAGCCAGAGGTTAGGGGTCTATTACAGGAGTGGATGGGTGAGGTTCTGTGGCCTGCAATGTGCAGGAGGTCAGACTAGATAATCATGATGGTCCCTGGCCATAAAATCCATGAGTCTATTGCTATAGAAGTGTCCCTGTTTTTCATTTTTAAAATGTAGCCATCTAATTTGCAGGGGAACTTTTATAGGGAACCTCTGGATGAATGCAGACTCTTGAGGTGATGAGGTAAGACAAAAAGAGTGGGAGAAATGTGCATACTAACCTGTTACTGCTGTGTGCTAATTGTAAGATTCCTTACATTGACATCTCCAACTGGGTTTGGCACAACCCGTAAGAGGACGTCCTTTAGCATGACACATTAATAACAATATTTCTCAAGAAAACAATCTATTGTATGCCCACAGGATGCAGTTTACCTCCACTGTGCTACAGTAAGTTACTCTGTATTAATCTGCTGTTACATAACATCCTAATAATTTACTGGCAAATGTGGGTCTGGATTTGAATTTGTTTATTGTTGGGGAGTGGGAGTTCTTCCTTTAAATACATGAATATTTTTCTATTTTTGGCATAGAGCATTCCATATATTCCTGTTGGGCTGCTTCCTTCAGAAGCATAAATCAAACAAAGTAAAAACATTATTGCACATAAGGGATGATTTAGGCCCAGCTGAAAATCACAAATTTTCGTAAGAAAAACCATGCACAGAGATCATTCATAATGTAACCAGAAGAGAGAATGATTCAGCTCCTCATCTGAATATGTGAGGCAAATGAAACATGAACTCCATTTTGAAAAGGTGAGAAAAGGCCTAATGAAAAGGACTTTGTTCACACAAAAATCAACTGCTCCACCCTGGAGATGAAGAAAAATAATTCTTCTGTAGCACCTTTTACCTGTAGATCTCCAAGAATTATACAAAGCTGGGTACATGTCATTATTCCCATTTTACAGCTGGAGCACCTAAGGCAAATAAAAGTTCCTTGTCTAAAGTCGCACAGTGAGCCAGCCAATGGCAGAATAGGGAACAATACCAAGGTCTCCTGGTTTCATATTCTGCACATCAGACCACACCGCCTCCCTGGAACAAAAATCACAGCCTTGGCACATGTTGCAGTGGCAGGGCACCCACAAACCATTCCATTTCCAGCTACTCTTGGCAACAGAGGTGGAGGGAACAATGAAGGCAGCAAGCTGCTTCCCACCTACTTCACATGGATCTGGATCCACATCATGTGAAGACCCAGCAGCTACACCCTCATTTGAAGGCAATACACACCCTCCTCCATTTCATGTTTCTCTGTGTCCATCTGGAGCCCACAGAGGATGCTAAGTCATCCTGTGCAGATGCTTTTTCTCACCTGCAAAATGGAAGCTTATAGTTTCTCAGATGTTAGGCCTTTTGACACCCTGCATAAGCAGTCAGGACTTGGTCTGACAATAAGTACATTCTATCAGGATAAACGGAGATAATGGAAACATTATCTCCGAACAGTATACCTACATAGAAGATATAAACTACTTCACCTACAAAGTGTACAAACTCTACCTCCAGACTGCACTGTCAAGTAAGGAACCTGAAGCAATAACATGTGAGAGACCAACATGTCATTTTTGTAAAATGAAAACTAAGTCAGCAGCAACTGATCTTAATAGCAATGTACCAGGGTTTACTCATCAGTGGAGAACCTCTTTGTGGCTGCATCTGGGGATTAGCTCTGCCTGGTCTGGTCTGATGCCCCCATCCTTCTTTTGCGCTATGGCCCCTCTTGTTCTCTAGGAGTCACAATGCTTCCCCTTTGTGACTCAGCCCTTCAGCCAGGTCACTATACAGTTTTCCCCTTCCAGGGTAACAAAGTCTCACTGGACTAGCTGTCCAAGTGCCATTCTAGGCAGTCTTCCCATTCAAGACTGTGCCACTTTCCCAGTGGCTGGGACAGGAACCCAGACCTGTCCACTACTCTGGATTCCAGCCCAAGAACCCTACAATCAGCAGCCTCGGTTGGCACAGTCTCAACCTTTGCAGCTGTTTCCCTAGGCTTCTTCCTACTCCACCCTCTAGAGGCTTTCTTCTCCATCATCCCTGTGGATCAGCCCTTCCCTCCAGGTCAGGATCCCAGGTTTCTGTTCCCTCTTTCCTCCTCTTTTCCTCAGTAGGCCCAGAGAATGACTGCAGACCTCTATGCTTCAGCCCCTTCTGCTCTCACTTCCTGGCTTTATACAAGCCCCAACCTTCTCCTGCTGAGATGGGCTCCATTTTCAATTAATGCTTATAAATTAAGCCTAGATCTCCCCCAGGTGTATCCTACAAGGTTAATCAGCCCTTTCTAAGCCATCTTAACTCCTTCAGGGATGGTGTGTGGTCAACAGCCCATCACAAGTAACACACCACATCAACCTGCATATGATAGGTGCATATGATAGGAAGGAACAGAAAGCTAGAATGGAAATCGCTGTTTCTCTTAGCAAACTATAATTCCAAGGAAAACAAATATTGTATAATCCACAAGACCATCACATTTAATAGGTGACCAGAAGGATTTCAATTTAGTTTTTAGAATAGACAGCAACCTGCAAAAAAAACCTAAACACTGAGCCAAGCACAGAAATAAGTTCTGAGTGCCCAGGGTTCGTATGGAAAAAATCAACCCAGAAATAACCTTTCAGAAGGAGGCAATTTATTACTCCTGCTACTTCTGGATTCACTGTTGACACCCCAGAGTGCACCATTGTAGGACATCACAGCTCAGCTGCGTCAGCCCATAAAGCCTGGAGGAAAATGCTTATTGTTTCATACATAAAGCACTCATGAAGATGACAATTAACAAGAACCTTTGAAAATTCTGCCCTGTGCAGGAAAACATGCAAGTCTTTCTGGTGCCCTTATGGGCCACCTCAGTGTTCTGAGGAGTGTTCTGGTATCCGTGATGTCAATAACACTCACTTTATTAGAGCTATAAAGAATTTTTAAAGAGGATTGTTTAGACTTATTTTATGTACTGAATTCTCCTCTCCCCACACTGCCTCGCTAGTAAGGAGATAGTGAGCTCATTTTTCTGTGCTTGGCTCAATGTGAAGGTTTCCTTTCTAGGTTATCTTTAGGCTTGGAAGGATTCGATTTTTATCAGTAATGTCAGTAAATATCATTTTCACCACACACACCAATGAAAAATATTTTCATCAATAATAACCAAAATTTACAGATAGGCATATCAAGTTCTGCTTGAGAACTTCTTAGAGTCAAAACCCAGTGTGAATTAGTCTTTTTACAAATGGACAAGTGAATGAATAGTAAAAACAGGTATGATTTGTTGATTTAAGGATATTTTGTATATTTTGACATATTATGTTGACAATTTGTGTTATAACAATTTATAAAACTTTAACTTTTTTAATCTCAACATCTAGTATCATTAAATAAATTGTCTAATTCCTCCATATTTTCCCATAATTGTGAAAACTGAAAAATAAAAAATGCTTTAAAAAAACATATTTGTTGAAATTATAAAATAATAAAAATCAAAATTCCTCCAAGCCTATTTATCTTTGATATCTTTAATAATGAATAGGTTGCAATTTTGAGTAAATAATGTTGTTCATATGATCTTAAAAGAAAATTCTGCATCTTATTCTGAAGTTAATGTAGATAGTGCACATGAAAGGAAGATAATAGTAGGAGCAGAGTTTTTTGCAAAACCAGACATTTGAAACGGCATCTGACATTGAGCTACAGATTTGGTTTAAAACAGTGACACTTAAATAAAGTAGCAATAAAACTAGCATTTTATTTTATTCACAAATAAAACAATGTAAAAGTTTCTGGAAAATTCTATGCAACCACGATCGCAGCGCAGTTTTTTATCAGATTGCAACTTAAGTGAAATCAGAGAAACCTCACACTGGGCCTAATCCAAAGATTTCTGACTTCAGTGGGAGTATTTACAAAAGCAGGTAAACCTTATCATCCCCATTTTACAAAGGAGTTAATCGAGAAGGTAAGTGATTTGCCCAAGATCTCACAGTGTTTCACTGGCAGTGTCAGGAACTGAATGCAGGTTTCCTGAATTCCTGGCCTATACACCAAGGACCCCATGTTTATGGAGCTCAGCAAGGAGAGTTTAGTAATTAACATATTTGCCAACATTGGAAAACTGTAAGTACTGAGAGTGAGGGAGAAAACAGGGAAACACCTTTTAATTCTATTAGTAAAAAGAAAAATAGAGACAGCCCCTCTTAACTGGGACGATTAGTAAACATCCTGTTCCTGTATAGTGTGCACGCTTAGGGAACAACAAAAACCATAAAAGGGCTTTGCACCACACAGCAAACTCAGGTGCTGAGGGACAGAATCCTCAGACCAACCTGGCCAGTCTTCAGTCTGTGAATCTGAGCTGCAGCAATAAACACAAGCAAGGAGGATGAGTAACAGAAGTAGCCCATTGTTTATCCCCATGGACAGTTGTGGCTTGTGGAGTCATGCAGGGGGAAGGCGAGGGGGAGCTACGGATACTCTTCACAGAGTGATTTTCTGCTGTATATACAGGACACATGCAAAAGGTTACTATTGATGCTGCACCCCACATAGCCAATTCGCAACTTTTAGGTCGCATCTATACTATAACTATAACCAACACATGGAACCCAATACAACACAGTTGTATCCTGACAGGGTTGCAACATGGGTAAAAGTTGTACTGTGGATGGAACCCAACATGATTTAAGTAAACTGAAGTGTTCAAGTTTGAACAATTGCCTCAGGGGAAAACAGGGAAGAAAACAAGGTCTCCGGTAATTTGTATATTTGGTTTTTAACTTGAGTGGTGCTCAGATACTATAGCAGTAGGTGCTATTATAAAAGCCTCAACGGATGGATAGTTAGGATAAATAACATAATGAAAAAATACAAAAATCCCCTATAAAAATTAGACACCTAAAAATATACTGAAATCAACCCAATGTTATTTTGGCAGCATCTGATATACAAGTCTCAAAATGATTAACCAAAAAGTTTCATAGTCCTCATTATAACTCAACTTGTATTTACACTCCTTTTATGCCAGCTTTCCCAAGGAAGTCTTGTACAGATCACCACAGAAATTTATTGCAAATTTTGCAAAGCTTTTGACCTGTATCATCTTATTAAACTTCTATGAAAAATCAATGGAGTTCAATCATGTTATAGGCTGTTCTTCACACACTTCAGTGGTAAATGGAGAAGTCTAGAGTGAAGATGTTCGTACTGACAGAAGTATCTGATTGTAACTACGTCTGTCATGGCTGTGAACTTAAAATAGAGAGTAAGGAAATGAAATAAAGAAATTCAACTTTGAGAAAAAGAGCAAAACAGAGAACTTAGAATCAATGGCTTTTTGAGGACCATCACCTTATAAATTAAAAACCTTTACTAAAAAAAAGTTTCAGATATACACTAGAGAAAGCATACTTTTACTCAAGGATAAATACAAAGGCATAGCTGTTATGCAATACATTACTAATGCCACCAGGAGAGAGGACAAAAATGATGGACTCACTTTTTAAAAATAAAATAAACAAGCCACATTTTGAATAACAAACAACAATACATGCTGCATCTGAATAATGAGAAAGTCACTGCAATTGTTCACAACAATCAAAACCAGCCAAAAATTTATCATGCTTCTGACAGTAGAGAAAACGCAACCCATGCATGAACTCTATAAATGTTCTTCCCCTCTCCAGTTCAGATGACAGTTATGATAGAGGTTTGGGGATAGGAGCATAGCATTGTTTGGGCAACTTGGGGAAGAGATTTGATAGGAGAGGAGTAGGGAAACTCACTGGCTGGCTTTGTGGAGAGAACAAGTAGTAATATATAGGTATGCTCATATGTACGTGCTCAGCCACCCAACAGGTGACCAGGGTCTGCAGGGGTTACAAAAACAGGGACAAAATATCCATGTTTGTAAAACCACAGGGACACCAGGACAAGCCTTGAACATGGATCCAGTCACAGTTTTCAGGCACACACAGTCATCTGGGTCATGGTCACAACTGCAGAACGTCATTTTGGAATCATATGAGCAGAACCAGGAGTATTGCTGACCTATAGCCTCCCACAGCGCCTCATAATGGTATTGCGGACTGTGAGATGAAGTATTCCACAGACATTTCTGTAGGAATTGCCTTAAACCATGTAAGCCGTAGGACTTTGAACAATCACTGCACAACACTGCAGTCATTTATAGAAGGATATCGACTCGTTTGTTCCGTTTCTTTATTTTCTTTTTGTTGTCTTTTCTCTCCAGTGATAGGTGGTATTGTTATCCTTTTGACTTCCTGTTAGCCAGAGGAAGTAAAGCAGCAGGGAAAAGAACAGCAATTTTTTCAATAATTTAAAAATACCCTATTAGAAAGTATGGAAAGATGGATGGTGCAAGCTTGTTGAAGCAGAGAATTGAATCTGAGTTGTTCCCATCCTAGATCAGTGCCCTAATCACTGAACCATCCCTCCTCTCCATACCTGCCACCTTGTGTAAGGGTTGGTTGTTTTAATAGAACTATGAATACATGCAGACACACACACACACAACAAACATCCTTAGTGGGTTCCATCTATCCCCCACATGCTGTCTCACTGTGAGAGTATAACCGACAGCTATAGGCACAGTATAATGCGCCATCATCAGTGACAGCATTTCTCAGGAATCCTTTTGAGTCTAACAACTAATCTCTTTGTGCTCACCTGCTTGCCAAATTGAGTGGAATGCTCATTTCCATTCCAGTCAGTTGTGCAAGGGCATAGTAGGATACATCCTCATTGTGGCAAGAATGAGAATTCTAATTAACAAAGGGGGAATTATACCATACATTCTGCTGATTAGCAACCCCTCAGTTGCCAGCAAAGAATTGCCGTTATCTGGTAGTTACCAATGAGCTGACAGCAGATTTGAGGCACTGCAGCCAGGGAAGGAAGCACTGGGACCTATCTTCCCTGGCCTCAGCCCCACAAACCTGCCTGTGGGCAAGAGAGAAGCAGGGTTGGGGACTGCAGCCTGGATATTGGGGCTTAGCATGCGGAGGGGAGGCTGTGGGCAGCGCAGCAACAGGGAGAGGGACTAGGCAACTCTGCAAACCACCCCCCACCCCAGCGCCCCTGCTCCCTGCAGAAAGCCTGCCATCTATGCTGCAGCCCCCTCCCCAACAGGAGCTCCCCCATTAGGAGGGGATGCGGGTGCCCTAACCCCTTAACTCTTGCGCAGTCCCCAGGTGCAGGCAGGTTTGCAGGGCTGCAGCCAAGGAAGGCATGTCTCAGTGCTTCCTTCCCCATCTGCAGCCCCACAGACTTGCATGAGGCAGGAGCCTTTCTCCCAAAAAGAGTTCTCAGTATGTGGCATGCTGTTACCAATATCCAAATCCCATTACTGTGAAAGTCAATGGGGCAGGATTGGGTCCCAGCAAAGTGTTGCTGTTAACTGGAACTTGTTAATATTAGGGATGCTATTAAGCAGCATTCACTGTAATTGCAAAGAAAAATATCTGGAATGTTAGACATTTTTGTGGTCACAAACCTGGTATCCACAATTCAAGAAAGATGTTGATAAATTGGAGAGGGTTCAGAGAAGAACCACAATAAAGATTAAAGGATTAGACAGCTTCCCTTATAGTGATAGACTCAAGGAGCTCTATTTATTTAGCTTAACAAAGAGAAGATTAAGAGGAGACTTGATTACAGCCTATTCGTTCCTAGATGGGGAACAAATATTTAATAACGAGTTCTTCAATCTAGTATAGAAAGTTGTAACACAATCCATTGGCTGGAAATTGAAGCTAGACGAATTCAGATTGGAAATAAGGAATTTTTAACAGTAAGAATAATTAACCATTGGAATAATTTACCATAGGTTGTGTTGCATTCTCCACAATTGACAATTTAAAAATCAAGATTGTATGTTTTTCTAAAAGTTATGATCTAGGAATTTTGGGGGGGAGTTCTATGGCCCGTATTATAGAAGAGGTTAGACTAGATGATTACAGTGGTCCTTTCTGGATTTGGATTTGAGGAACCTTTTATCCAAGAAGTAATTAAAATATCAGATACATTTTTATGTTACACTTATTGACACAGTAAGAAAGAATGTAATTAAAAAGCATACTCTATATATTAGAACATGAGACGTTAAATGCTTCCCAAGCATGTCAACATGGGTACACAACATAGGCCAGATCCTCAGATAGAGTAAATGAGTATCACTATTTTACCCCAGCCAAAGGTCTGACCCTTGAGAGTATTATGTGGAGGAAAGATCTTGTGGCAAATTAAATAAACTACAGGTTTTGAACAAATATCATTTTGTCTAGCTACACTGACAAAGTCAGATCATGTTAGAAGTGTATCATAGAAAGGAATTGGTACCACAGGTTAGTCTTAAACATCTGTTGAGCTCGTTTTGTTCATGTATCCTCTGAAGGGAATGCTGTCTTGCTCTATCTTTAACCTTGATTACTATGGGGAAAACCCCTAAATGGGATGTTCTTTTGGTCTGATAAACAAAATGTGAGCTAATACATCTTACACTGAACATGATCATCAAGGGACTTAGTTGCATAGTCATTCTATAGTTCACTTGGGTACAGAACAATATTTGTATGAGGTTATGCTTATTGACGGGCTGACTGAGGAAAATGGCTTAAATTGCTATTTTCTGCATTTTAAATCAAAAGCTTCTATAGAATAGGAAGCAAACAATAAAGAAGATGAAAATAGATGATAATCAAACAATACTTTCCTGTACTCAAAATATAAATAATCGTACTAGTTATCAAATAAAATTCTCAAGAAAACAGGGAATGGATGGAAAGGAATTGTGCTTGCAGACTATGACTACCCATTTGACTTTGACAGTACTTAGGCAATAACCTTGACTGCATTTAATGACTGTTTTGAACAATTTGAAGCCAAATTTCCAGCTGTTAGCCCTACATTTAGAAAAATGGTGGCTTTTAAAGAAAGACAGAGAGTACCCGGTGTTGTGGAGTTTGTACAAATAAGAAAAACTTAGAATGGTGACATGGTTGTTTGCAAAAAAAAAATTTAAATAAGATTTGATTAAAAGGGAGGGAGAAGGAAGAAAATCACAACTAACTACCAGGTTTGTTCATTTTTCAGCTCACTAAAAAGGATGATGACCCAGAAAAGTTATTAGTGAAAAACAGAAAAATCCCATGCAATTTCAACAACAGTATATGTACACCCTGCATTTAAATGAATACATCAAAACAACTTTTCACTGTTACTGTTCTTCTCTAAATAGAAAAGATTTAATTCAAAATACAACAGATTATGTAGAAAGGTCTAAAACTGTAATTAACAAAAAATAAGAATTTCCCTAAAGCTTATTTTTAAGTTAGTAGACCAGGTTTTAATTGCTGATAACCTCAGGTCAGATATACAATAGGCAGGGCCTCTGTGAGGCAGTAAACTTGGCATCAATTCTCTTCATTTCATGCACTCTCTGATCAGGTTTTGTTTTGCAAAGGTCATTTAATTAGTACTATCAGTAACAGTTACTACCTTAACATTATCTTCCTTTAGCTAATGATAGCATTTTGTATGTGTTAAGTAAAACAGGAATTAACAAAATTCCAATGGCTTACTTAAATGATAAATAATGAGCCATTTTAAGGAAGAAATCTCCCGGGGAGTGCGGAAAAACCTGCAGCTGAAGGCTAGCGAGTCAGGATGTGTAACTCTGCACAGGCATAAACAGGAAATGGAGCAGCTTGCATTTGGATTGACAACCTGGCTCCAAATGGCTCATCTAAAGCGGGCACAACACTTGACCCCTGTCAAACATGAAAACTAAGGTTTTGTAACAGTTTTATGTCCTGACACGTGAATGACCAAGGAAAATGGGACTTGTTAAATCAGGGAATTGTTTACGGTAACAAAGAAACACAACAAAAAATTGTGTAACAAACAAACACATTTTATTTTAAATATTTTCTCATCCCAACTCTCCATACAGCTCATGTGGTAACACCAGTAGAATCATAGAATCATATAATATCAGAATTGGAAGGGACCTGAGGAGGTCATCTAGTCCAACCCCCTGCTCAAAGCAGGACCTAAACCCCAACTAAATCATCCCAGCCAGGGCTTTGTCAAGCCTAATCTTAAAAACCTCTAAGGAAGGAGATTTCACCACCTCCCTAGGTAACCCATTCCAGTGCTTCACCACCCTCCTAGTGAAATAGTGTTTCCTAATATCCAACCTAAACCTGCTCCACTGCAACTTGAGACCATACTCCTTGTTCTAGCATCTGGTACCACTGAGAATAGTCTAGAACAGGGGTTGGCAACTGGTGGCACCAGGGCTGCCCGGGGGGAGGCAAGTGGGGCAATTTGCCCCGAGCCCCACAGGGGCCCCCACGAGAATACAGTATTCTATAGTATTGCAATTTTTTTTATGGAAGGAGCCCCCAAAATTGCTTTGTGCCAGGCCCCCTGAATCCTCTGGGCAGCCTTGGGCAGCACACATGCCACAGACGGCAAGCAAGCTGATTTTTAATGGCACTCTGCTGCCAGCTGGGGTCCCGGCCACCAGCCCCGCTCATCCTGCTGCCAGCCTGGACAGACAGAACCCTGAGTCAGCAGTGGGCTAAGCAGGGCCAGAGGCTGGGACCCCAGATCAGCAGCGGGCTGAGCGGCTCAGCACGCTGCCAGTCTGGGGTTCCATCTGCTGCCCCCACTGCCTGTCTGGGGTTCCATCCACCGGCCCCTGCCAGCCAGGGTCCCGGCTGCCAGCCCTACTCAGCCTGCTGCCAGTTTGAGGTTCCATCCAGCCCCTGTAAATACAAAATGTATTATTGGCACACAAAACCTAAAATTACAGTAAATAAATGAAAACTTGGCACATCAATTCTCAAAAGTTGCCGACCCCTGATCTAGATCCATCCTCTTTGGAACCCCCCTTCAGGTAGTTGAAAGCAGCTATCAAATCCCCCCTGACTCTTCTCTTCTGCAGACTAAATAATCCCAGTTCCCTCAGCCTCTCCTCATAAGTCATGTGCTCCAGCCCCCTAATCATTTTTGTTGCCCTGCCCTGGACTCTTTCCAATTTTTCCACATCCTTTTTGTAATATGGGGCCCAAAACTGGACACAGTACTCCAGATGAGGCCTCACCAATGCCGAATAGAGGGAAATGATCACGTCCCCCAACCTGCTGGGAATGCCCCCACTTATACAGCCTGAAATGCTGTTACCCTTCTTGGCAACAAGGCAGTAGATTGGAAATTAATCTTTTTGTCATACAGAAATAACATCTGACTCTCTTATTGCCATACTCCAACATACTGTAGTGTAGGGAATAGCTTGACTTCCTACAAAAAGCCTGCAGGACCCAATCCTACACCACCAATTTCAGTGGGAACAGTGCAATACAATGCTCTGTATCAAGGGACAAGAGATTTGGGGGTAAGGAAGCGGCAGACTAGCACAAGAGCAGGAGGTGCGCTGTAGGTCTGTCGTTATTCAGATGCACTGGGCATTACCCCTCTTCCTACCCCATGGAAGAGGCATGCAAGAGCCCAGGAGCAATTTCAACCTTAAGGCTGCAGTACAGGCTGCAGAGCACAAAGGAGATTACTAGGGTTTGTGATGAGTTAAGGATTTGGCCCTTATACAGCACACTCAGGTGATCTTACCACATAATATAAAGAATAGATAGAACACTATAAAAAAGAGTTCCATACAACACAAGGACAATTACCATCCACTCTCCACAACATATTCCTGAAAAAAAAAATGGGGTCAAGATTTTCAACAACAGCATCCTAAATCCATAATCAGGGACCTGTATAACTGGTCTCCATTTCAAAAGTATCAAGCATTCAGCAAATGGAACTGACTTCAATAGTGGCTGTTGGTAGCTCAGCACTTTTGAAAATCAGATCACTTATTTAGGTGCCTAAATATGGATTTGGGAACCTAGCTTTAGATGACTTTTTAAAAAATCTTGGACTTGGATTTAGCATAAAAAGTTATCTGTCAGACATCTACTGAGGACAAAGGGGATATTGAATCATCATGATTATTACTACTACTAATAATAGTAATACTTATTAAAATATTTAAAATTTAAAAGTCAGTTTTATACAGTATGTAATGTCAAATTTAGCTGTCAAAGAAGAAAGTTGCCCCCAAAAACAAGATATTTTGTAGTATTTTTTAAACTTATATTAAGTCAGTCAGAGGAGCTTGGACCACTCATTGTTATGTTTAAAAAAAGGTAGCTTAAATTGCACTTGCAAAGTAACAAGTCACATTGTATTCCTTGAAACTTCAATATAAATAAAGTACTTGTATATCTAGTTTTTGCATTTAAAGTTGCAATTACAGGGTTTAAAGATTAACTGCACAATTTAAAAAACACACACAAAACTGCAAAACAAGGAACAGAATACATGTCTATAATAGTTTTTAAAATGACCAAGGCATTTTAAACATGACTCAGAGTTCTTAGCAGGTTAACAAACCAACAAACAAAAAACCCGTATTGAACAAATCCTGCCAATTTATTACAAAAAATACATTCTACAGGGTTTATTTTAATCATGCAATAGAATTTAATAGAGAATTATAATCCTGCTATAGCATTCTTCTGCATAGTAAAACGCTTCAGAAAGACTATCGCTTGCTATAAAATTCTGTATAGGGTTTTAGAGCATTTGCATAATACCCTCTATTTAGATGCTGCAGAACTCTATAGATTTAGTCCCTATAAAACTTTATATAATTTGTTTCATAGGAGGAATGTGAGTTCAGGGTTCTATTTTTCCTGAATGTGAAATGACATCACTACCACCAATTGCATGAAGCTGCATGCCACATGCTGGTTTAGGTGATAGTGACAGCACAAGGAGAAAAAGAAGTCCAAAAATAGATCCTTTTAGAGCAGAAACTATTTTCAAATATTTTATTTTAAAATGTATTTGTGTATCATTTCATTCTTCCCATTTTGTTATTTATAATATGGTGCCTAGGAGTTCCAGCCCTGGACCAGGACCACATGCTATAGGCACTGCATAAATATGGGGTCCCTGTCCCAGAGAACTGACAATCCAGTTGACTTACTGATTTAGGACCTGAAGCAGTCTTTTGTATATATTTATTTTAAATCACTTTGCTTCACCTTTAAAACAAGGTGGAGGAAAAAATAGAGGATCTATATTTAGCAAACAGCAACATTTTGCCCATTTATAAAATTTTGATTTGATGTCATCTTTGTGCTCATATATCTTATGGATTTTTACTTCTCTCAGTTAAATATGAAAATAAAATGAGTGCAGTTAATGATTTTACTGCTTCGTTTTTCCACTGTTTCAGGCATATTATGCAATAAACCAGAAATCAGATATTTGCAAACTATAGAACAGTTTTTAAAGAGTCTTCCTCCCCCACTCCCTTCCCAAGAATTTCATTGTAGCTTCTTGGAAACAATACAGTGAGTTTGGTATTTCTCCCATCAATGTATTTATTTAACAAGTAGAAGGCAGGGACTTGGAAATTTGCAAAGTGGATACCAGGAACAAGGGTCAGAGGAAGGAGACATAAAATGTCCATTTGTCACTCATGCATCTTAATCACTAATAAGACAGCAGCAGATATCGCAGAGTCTGCTGGAGAAGAAAAACTATTCCCTGCACAAACATCCTAATCAAATGGCCAATGAGAATTCTTGGCACAGTCTGCAAAGGCAGATAGGCAGTTAAGTAGCTATTCACTATGCACCCCAATCGGAGAAGACAGCATGGCGTTGTGCACATTGTATGTGTGTTTGGTGGGGGAAGGCATTGGAAAGAAGGACTACGTGGGGGGGACAGCAAAGGGAAATTAGAATGGACAATCAATTAAAATATCTGAAAATGTAGCATATTATATATATATATATATATATATATATATATATATATATATATATATAAGCATATAATGACCAATTTCCTACTTTGTTTTAATGCTCAGTGGCACATATTTAAGGTATGTAATAAATTTATTTTAACACATAAGCAACAATAGTTTATAAAAGCCTGATATGAGCTTAGGATGGAGCTAAGCACCTCAGTAGTGACACAATATAAACTTCAGTACATGAAATACTGGAAGTTGATGTAAACAGCTTTTAATAGCAGTGAACATTTGTTCGCTTTGTTTAGACCATCTGGATGTTCCATTGTGTTCAGTTCAAAACTGACTGCCGTCGGGTGACAGTTGATATATGTTAAGTACAAGAAAAGTGCCGTGGCTCACTCCAGGGACTCTTAGGAGAGCTTTTCAGTGTTTTGTGGAATATTCTGTCAGATCACAGCAGAGTCACCTACATCCTTAATGGCTCTGTGCCAAAGTCCTCTGGCTTTTTTATCAAAGGAGAGTTTTGCTTTTACTGTTTGAAAGATTAGGAAAACTATGCCAAAGTTCTTCCAGGCAGCTTGGAGAGCATCAGCTGACAGGAATGATTTTCAATATGGAGCAAAGAATAAAAAGAACCAATAATCCTAAGAGAGACCAGGTTTCACTCACTTAACATGCAATGTGTCTAACAAGCAAGCCTTTAGAAGGCAACAAAAGAAAAAGTTACCACAAACATGATGTTATTGCTCTGAAAATGATAGGAAATGAACATTTAAAGCCACATCAATTTTTCCAGTTGCACAAAGCAATGTGTATATTATTTCTTTATTAAATTTTAGGTGGTGAGCTATGCACCACCATGAAACTCAGACCTACCTTTCAGAAGTGTTGGCCACTTGAAGCTTAATTAATGTTTGTCAAGCTCTGAGATCCTTGAATGAAAGCACTACATAAACACAAAACATCATCATCATATACAGCTTCAAATAACCAGTTAAGGGCAGTGTTTTATGCATTCAAATCTTTTCAAAAACAGAACAGATAGAAATCCAAGCTCACATACAGAAAAACACAAAAAACAGTCAAACTTATTGTACACAACTTAAATAATTTGGATCATCACTATCTTGGGATTTTTGGTCATTAAGTGCTTCATTTTAAAGCAGAACTGGAAAACTTTATGGAGACACACTGGCTTTTTCTACACATGAGACTTTAAATAGGAGATTATTATATAATAAATTTCATATCACAGCAGGAATTTAGGTGGATCTTAATCATGTATCACCAGCCATCTTTTGCTGTATTTTAAAATCAGCAGTACTGCATGACATGGAAGAAAACATTTGGGGCGAGGGAGAGGAAGGGGTACATATATACTGCAAAAAAAAAACCCCAACAGCAGCGAGTCTCAGAGCCCAGGTCTACAGACTCAGTCTCATAGGCTCAGATTATGGCACTAAAAATAGCTGTGGAGATGTTTGTGCTCAGGCTCTGAAAACCACGCCCCTTCCCGGGCTTCAGAGTCCAGGCTCCAGCACAAGCTTGAATGTCTACATGGCTATTTTTAGCACCATAGCAGAAGCACCACAAGAAAGAGTCTGCACAGCCACAGGAGTGGGTTTTTGTTTGTTTTGTTTTTGCTGTGTAGACATACCCACAGAGTACATGCCTTCTCCTTTTTCCTCTTCTAATTATAGGCCTTAGAACATTTCATATGCTTCTCACAGATCATTTAGATGTTTGAGCAGCCTTAGATATCACAATGGCTTCTTGAGAAACTATTCTAGTAATGTCTTTATCTACAGAACAGGTGCTTTCCATCCATGCCCTCCAAAACCTTGTGTATCAGGCCTAAAGTAGTCAGACCATCTTTAGAGGTGAGACGATAGGTCAGTTTCCATGACATTTCAGTCCTTGGCCTTTCTGTTGAGAGAGCTAAACAGGGTACCAATCAGTAGATGTGTGATGGAGATTCTATAACATGGACATTTAACTGCAGGGAACTGGCCTGAGAACATCAAATTCATTTTACATATTTCAAGCTACCAGACAACCACCAGGAGGTGTTATCTTTGGGCTCACCAGATATGTGAATTTGAACTAGAAACCTAGAGCCTCTATTATCCTAATCCCTGAGCTATCTAGTCCCCTGATTGATAATAAACTTTTTAAAAAGAGCTAGAGTGGAAAAAGCGACAACCCAAAAAGGAGAATCTCCATGTCAACAAAGGTTAGAGATAGAAGCCTCTCAGTGAATTATCTTTGAGCCCTAAAAACACTTCCCTCGAATTAAATGTAAGAATTTGAACCAACATGGTCCTTTTCAACTACACTTAGGACAAGGTGATCCTTTATGGACCTCCTTCTGCTCTCACTGAAGTCAGCAGGAGGTAAGTTTATTAATTAGAGAATGTTTGTATAGCGCTTTAAAAAAGATATAGCACCTGATCCTAAATTGCACTGAGTGCCTTCAATTCCCTTTGGAATCAACTGAATTTAAGGGTGCTCAGTGTATTGTGCAATCAGGCCAATAAAGCATAATATAAAGTGCTAAATATTACCATATTGAAACAGAAATTAAGACAGCATAGGAGTCATTAGGTTGTAGTCTCTGGAATCAGTATTCAGTTAGTGCTTTGAAACCAAATTAAAAGTAAAATCCTGCCTCACATAAGTAGTCCTGTTGAAGTCAATGGGATTCCTCACATGAGACAGATCACAAGGATTTGGCCCTGGAGAACAGCAATATATCTATTTCCATTGTGTAGATAGCCTTTAATTGCTTTCTTCTATTTAAGCACCGTACCTAAAAATACTTCCAATAAAGAGTCGAGTTCTTTAAAACCTGTAGCTGAAGCAATTAATGATCACCCTTTTTCAACCCATTATTTCTTCTTTGGAGCATGGAAGGGGTGTACATAATAAAATAAGAATAATTTGAATTTCTATAGCACTTTTCATTGTAGGAGTTCAAAGAGCTTTATAAACATTAATTAAATCCCACAACATCCCTGAAAGGGAGGTAAGTATCATACTCACTTTACAGATGGGTAAACTAAGATATGTAAAGGGAAACTTGCTCAAAACCACACAGCAATTCAGTGGCACATCTGCAACTTGAAACTAGTTCTTTGCGCTAGGCACTAGAACACATTCCAAATACTGCAAATCTTCATTCACCTTCTTTTTCCTATGTTGATATTTGCATTGTAAAATGGTGCATTTAATAAAAATTAAACAGCCAGGTCCCAAACTGCCTGTTCCAGTGTGACTTGGGCTGAACAGCAAGCACTGAAGATTTTAGTTACTGTTGACTACTGCTCGCAGATCACATTAATGGAAACTGAAGCTTTCTATTTACTTACAAGCCAGGTATTTTGTGAGCAGATGTTTTACACATTTCTCTACACTGCTCGAAACACAAATCCTAGCTTTACTTTGATTACACCTTTATTTTATTTCTTTCCCTTCCAAAATAAATGTTAATTTGTTTTCTACATGTTCTTTAAACAAAAATGCCTGTCACAACAAACTTCACAACCAGCAGCACCCTAGTTTACATTTTTGCTACACATAATGCCAGTGCGACTAACACTATACAGAATAATTGTCTTAGGACAGTGGAGGCTTTTAAAAATTGTCAACAGATTAATATTCTACAAGACAAAATATTTTTTATAAATTAATATATCTCATTAAATAGTTTAGCCAACAAAATCAATAGCTCTCATACTATATTTATATTTCTAGGTTGTTAAGCAAAAGAAAAGATATGGGGAAAATATTTATATACATTTCTTATTTGGGAAACACACATAGGCTTTTGGGGGGGTTAAATGTTGGTATTCATGAGTTTACACAAGAATGCAAATAAACAGCTTAATACTTCATCTCTTAAATGTATATTGTAATATAACATTTCAAAACATTTTAAACCTTAAAAATGAAAGCAGCTGGTCTTTCACTAAAAAAGAATGTTAACAAAGAAAGTGAACTCAATCAAATGCAGAAATTATTCAATAGCTGATAAATATGTGTGCTTTACAATTTAACGTCACCTAGTTAAAAAAAGTGAAGATGCTAATTCTGCTGATGAAGATATTGTTTTTCCCCTCTTGTGCCCTATTCATTATGCAAGGCTGCAGAATATGAAATGTAGTGTGTGATCCGGGTGATCTAATGATCTCCCACACCTGCTCATCTGGTACAATTTTAATTAACACTCCAAGGAGGTTTGTCAAGAGTAATCAAAAACATTGTCGCTTATAAAGCTGTGGCAAGAAATCAATACTTTTCATCAGAAAAGGTAAGGTCTGGCATAACTGAACCATTTAATTGCTTCATTCCAATAAACAAAAACTGCACATTTTAATGACTTGATTCTGGAGATCAATATCTAACTACATATTGCATTAAACAGCAACATGTGGTAGGGTATTCACAGTCATTTCAATGCAGAATGAAGCATTCCTCTTTTTTATTTCATCTGGAATGGCAATAGGTTGCTGAGCCTATGCAGTGCTATGATTTATATCAAATGACTGACCTCTAGGGCCGTAAGACTAGAACGGGTGACTAGTTCTCAATAGTAAGCTACTGGCACTTGACAAAGTGCCTGAAGCAGAATGAATTTACTTCTCTTTTCCTCAATCATCAACAGGCTCTGCCCTGACCCTCATACTGACTCCTATAACAAGATCTCCTGTCTCTGACTGAAAAATTTACTGTCATGTCTACTTTTCATTGAGCTCAAGTGAGTACTTCTGTCACCTTCAGTGAACTGAGTCTGTAAAAGATTTAACTAAACACCAGTCAGTTTAAAAACTAAATAAGTACATCTCATAAGAAGATAGCACACACCACATTCTTAAAAGCCTATCTAAACTCCTTAAGTTATACCTTTTATTATGCTTCTGCTTGTTTAAATGTTAGTAAATTACTGAACTTTTAAAAGGCACTTTATGAAGAAGCGAATGTAAGACTCATTGTAAAATGCAGATACTGTACCATAAAACTTAGTGTATGTCTGAATTTAACACTAGTGAAAACTCCCCATCAGATACATAAAAAGGTAAATTTTAAATGCTTCTGAAGCTATGAAACTCTCTAAAAATAAGTTGTCTTAAAGATTTAAAAATGTGAACATCTGCATATGGAAGTAGATTAATATATGCATATTTCATACATAGTTATTTGACTATATGACATGATTTATATACATGGTGTGTCATCTATATAAACTCATATATGCCTGGGTACAGTAACTAAATTAACAAGCTTACTACTATTTAGTAGATATTTAATCTTAAAGAGCTATCAGTAAAATATTTTCAAGTTATTATAGAATAATATTTTTTTCAAGTTATTATAGAATATATAAAAATACCCTCACAGAAATACATGCATAGTATATGTTACTTGACCATTTTAACTAATATTTTACTAACATTTTAACATCTTAAAGTAATAAAAATTAAAATTTCAAGAACCATTTATATCAATAATAAGGCTATTAAAAGAACGACATTTGATTGTTTATTCCAACACTTCACTAAAGCCTTACACAAAATTTTCACTCCCTCTTTAATTTTCCATTCTTCTACCCTCCCTGCTTCACAGCTTCTGGCTATTGGCTTTTACAATCTGTCCCTAGAGAGCCAGGAGTTATTACTCCTGTCGATGGAAGAGAAAGGGATGTTATTCCCCTGTCACCCTCTTCGGCTCCAGCAGATTCCTAGCTCTGATCTATAGACTTCATTGGAGAAAAGCGTCTGACATGCTGTTAGTTCTCAGTCCTGTCAGATCCATCTACCTGTGCTACTGGCATTACTTACTGGAGCTAGAATGACACTTACAGTCAGGAGTTAGACCAAAAAATACTAGAAACAAACACTGCACAGCATTTCTTACCAAGTACCTACCAGAGTGAAATATCCTTTGCAAAGTGTAATACACCAAGACGTGTACCTCTATACTCCAGTTCAAACTGTAACTAGAAGAGTATTACTGGAAAATTATCCAGTAGTTTGTAAGACAAAAACAGCTTGTACATAATTTATTCAATAAGACAAAGCTTATCTAAAGGAAAGGAGTGCAACAAAATCTTTAACTTAAAAGATTCAGACATTTAATACACCTTTCAATGCTGTTTTAAATAACTAATCTTTCATCCTATGTATTATTTGTATCATAGAATCATAGAAATATATGACTGGAAGGGACCTCAAGAGGTCATCAAGTTCAGCCTCCTTCATTGAGGCAGGAACAAATAAATCTAGTCCAGCCCCAGCAAGCATTTGTCCAACCTCTTCTTGAAATCTCCAGTGATGGGGATTTCACAGTTTCCTTTGGAAGCCTATTCCAGAACTTAATTACTCTTATATTTAGAAAGTTTTTCCTAGTTTTAAACCTAAATCTCCCTGTGCTGCTGTGGGGTACAACCCAGACCAGTAAGGAGTTTTGCCACAGCCTGTTCTAATATTGAGCAGATTCCCCACTGATTTCCCTTTTGTTGCACCTATGACCCTACTGGACTTTTCCATATCATGCCAACATCGAGACCTCTAATACAGATGCCATTTTTATGCTTACCTGTGAGGCTTTGTCACCTGCCCCCCTTTGAATCTAATTTAAAGATCTCCTTGCTAGGTTGGTGAGTTGGTGCACAAAGATTAATAGTTTCAAAGCCAGAAGGGACCATTGTTATCCTTTAGTCTGACCTCCTATATAACACAGGCCACAGAACTTCCCCAAAAGAATTCCTAGTGCATAGCTTTTAGAATCCAATCTTCATTTTAAAATTGTCAGTGATGAAGAATCCATGACAACCCTGGGTAAATTGTTCCAATGGTTAATTACTCTCACCTTTAAAAATGTACACCTTATTTTCACTCTGAATTTGTCTAGCTTCAATTTCCAGCCTTTGGATCATGTTATATCTTTCTCCACTAGACTGAAGAACCCATTGTTAAATATTTGTTCCTCCTTAATATACTTATAGACTATAATCAAATCACTGCATAACCTTCTCTTTGTCAAGCTAAATAGATTGAGGTCCTTGAGTCCTTGAGTCTATCACTATAAGGCAGGTTTTCTAATCCTTTAATTATTCTTGTGACTCTTCTCTGAACCATCTCCAATTTATGAACATATTTCTTCAGTTGTAATCACCAGAACTAGATGCAGTATTCCAGCAGCAGTCACACCAGTGCCAAATACAGACATAAAATAAACCTTTCTAATCCCACTCAAGATTCCCGTTTATGAATCCCCAGGATGCAATTAGCTCTTTTGGCCACAGCATCACAGTGGGAGCTCATGTTCAGGTGATTATCCACCAAAACCACCAAATCTCAGAGTCACTGCTTCCCAGGATAGAGTCCCACATCCTGTAAGTATGGCCTGCATTCTTTGTTCTAGAATATACATTCACATTTAGCAGTATTAAAATGCTTATTGTTTGCTTGTGCCCAGTTTACCAAGCGATCTAGGTCACTCGAATCAGTGGCCTATCTTTGTCATTATTTATCACTCCCCAAATTTTTGTGTCACCTGCAAACTTTATCAGTGATGATTTTATTTTTTCTTCCATATCATTGATAATTATTTTAAATAGCAGAAGACCAAGAACTGACCCCTGCAGGATCCCACTGGAAACACAGCTACCCAATGATGATTCTTCATTTACAGTTAAATTTTGAGACCTATCAGTTAGCCAATTTTTAATCCATTTGCTGTGTGCTTTGTTAATTTTACATCATTCTAGGCTTTTTTAAATCAAAATGTTGTCTGGTACCAAGTCATATGCCATACAGAAGTTTAAGTATATTACATCAACACTATCACCTTTATCAAACAAATTTGTACTCTCATTAAAAACAGATATCAAGTTAGTTTAACAGGATATATTTTCCATAAATCCACGTTCATTTGCACTAATTATATTACCTTCCTTTAATTATTTATTAATCACGTTCCATATCAGCCTTTCCGTTATCTTGCCCAGGTTTGACATCAGGCTGAAAGACCTATAATCATCCAGGTTATCCAGTTTTCCCTTTTAAAAATTGGCACAATAGCTTTCTTCCAGTCTTCTGGAACTTCTCCTGTGCACCTCTAGTCTATAAAAAGGACCTACATTTTCCTTCATCTTTCTCTTACTCCTAATGTATTTCAAGAACCTCTTCTTTTTGTCTTTTATATTCTTTGCAAGGTGTAAGTTATTCAGTGCCTTAAACTTTTTGATTTTGTCCCTACATGATTATGCTATACTTCTATACTCCTTCTAAGCAATTCTTCCATGTTTCTACTTCTTGTAGGAATCTGTTTAACATAGGCAGATCTCCTTATGACAAATCTTGTCCCCAAGCATGAGTGCACAGGGACCATTTTGTGGTCTTATCTAGTTTATTCCCTCTTCACCACAAGAGTAACCAAAAACACGCACCTGAGCCAGATGACAGTGATGAAGAACAGTGGTGCCAGGTGCACAGATGTGTATCTTCCCCTCCAGCATCCACATATTTCTGCCTTGTCTGATTGTCCCCACAGTTTGAAACCTACAGGCATTCTTGTTTTTAAATACAGTTAAGAAATCACTGGCATGTGGGATTAAATATCCACAAGAATTCCCTTTCCTCTCCCATATTAAGTCATGCCAATGTTTCTTATGGGTATGCTGCTGGTGGATTGTCTGTCTTTTCCATGCCCTGAAGAATTCTTAAGTTCTCTGACTTTAAGTACACACATGGTATCTTTAGGTTGACATAATCACAGGGTACTGTTTAGGACTATTACAGTGTCATTTCTTAACCACATCATTTTCAAAGCCACTATAAATACAGAAAAAGCAGCACATGTGTAACAGATCTAACTGAATGAAAATGAATATTGACTATAAATTCCTATTTTTTGCTGACTTTTATATTAAGTAAGAGCCAATTGCTAATCAACAGACTAGGATTCATGGAGAGATCTTATAATTACCAAATTCACGGCCATGAAAAATGCGGCAAGGACTGTGAAATCTGGTCTCCCCCCATGAAACCTGGCCTTGTGTGCTTTTACCCTATACTATATAGATTTCACGGGGAAGACCAGCGTTTTTTAAATTGGGGGTCCTGACCCAAAAGGGAGTTGCAGGGGGGTCACAAGGTTATTTTAATGGTGTTGCGGTATTGCCACTCTTACTTCTGCGCTGCCTTCAGAGCTGGGTGGCCGGAGAGTGGCGGCTGTTGCCTGAGTGCCTAGCTCTGAAGACAGCGCCCGCAAGCAACAGTGCATAAGTAAGGGTAGCAGTACCACAAGCCCTCCTACAATAACATTGTGACCCCTTCCACAACTCCTTTTTGGGTCAAGACCCCTACAATTACAATGGCATGAAATTTTAGATTTAAATAGCTGAAATCATGAAACTTCAGATTTTTAAAATCCTAGGACTGTGAAATTGACCAAAATGAACAGTGAATTTGATAAGTCCCTACTTATAAATACTTTACATTTGTTTAGCATCTTTCATCTCAACTTTTCAAATCATTTTAAAAAGTTAATTAATTAATCCTCACTCCAATTGGGGTAGGTATTATGAGTCGGGTTTCACAGGTGGAGAAACTTCCTATGCACCCAAATAGAGATCAAGAATAATCTAGCCTCCACGATAGCAGCTGAAGTATGTATGGGTTGTTTGCATCTAACACTTCTCTTTAAAAAATGTGTTGATGTGAATAATGTTGTTTACTGAATATTTCAGTCTTATTTCTTTAGCAAGATAAAAATTGCTTTTAAAAAAAAGCAAATGGATAGGAATAGGATTTAGCAGCTGTGCAATTTGCACAGATAGTTCCAGTATAAATATATAAAAAGTGAACATAAGCCAGAAAAAATGGAATAAGCGTAAGTGTCAATAAAACATTATCTACTAAAACATTGCAGACATGAGAAGGTGAGAAAAATCCAACCTTTTAGCCATATGTTTCATCAACAGCGAACAGACAATATTGGGTTTTCCTGATTATCTGTTAAAATGATGTGCTGGGATATTTTGAATTCATTTGCTGAACATTGTACTAAATATTGCACTAAAACTGTTGACTCTTAGCCATTGGCACACTCATCAGTGAGTCAGTTATTCCCCAATTATCATGGATACATACCAGGTGGATATTTGCACTTTATATGACTCATTGGATCAAAATATGTTGGATGGACGTTTAAGCTAGGGCTGGGGGAACTAAGGGATCTCCTAGCTTTGGTGGTGGCTGGCCAGCTTGGTAAGAGTGGTTTCCTGCATTGGTCACTTTTTTCAATGGATGCACTCCCACCTCTTTCTAGTAATTGTCACTTGATCCAAGCTGCCACCCTTGTTGCCTTCATATTGCTTAACATGAAAATAGCTGAAATGAGGGCTATCAGCATAGCCCAAAAATCAGGGTTTAATTAGGAAATATGATTGGTGAGAAAAATCATGAAGCTTTAACAGGGTTACCAATGTGCACAAGTTCATGGCAATTCTCATGATATATTGTCGCTTTTCTTAAAGCTCCAGCTCTGAGAATCAAGCAATTTTATGAAAGAATCCCAGCTTTGATTTTTAAAAAAGTAGTTCCTAACCCTCACTAGGAAAAGGGTGGGTTTTTTAACCATGAGCTAATACACACATGGTAAAAGAAGATTACTTCTGACAGAAATCTGCACCCATGCGGGGGTGCAGAGTTCATATGGCCCGCATATTTTTGTGCCCATCCCACCCCCTGCACAGAAAAATGCAAAAGAAATCTGCAGAGACACACGCATCTTTCCTGGCAGTCCAGGCAGTGCATCTGTTCCTGCGTGCCTGGAGCAGCTTCAGAAATGCAAATCACTGCGGGGGGGAAAGGGGTCTCCACTTGCATGCGTGCCTGCAGGGGAGACGTTGATCACCGTCAGGGGGCGAGGCTGGCCAACAAGCGAGAGAGTGGCTCGAGGGGTATGGAGGAGGGTAGGTCTTTTTGTTATGCAGGAGGAAGGCTCTGTCCTCAAGGCAGAAATGTAGCAGCACGCTTGCCTAGTAAAATGTAACTTCTTGAGAACCGAAAAAAACAATTAAATATTAGTATCATGTTACTGAAAATTGTTTGTTTTTAAGTTAAAGAAAATAGCTTTTTTTAAAAAACACATTTTGTTAATGTTGCTATTGATAGTTAACTGATCATATTCTCTGAAACAGAAATGTAGCAACCTATCTGCATAGTAACATTGTTCATTATTCTATTGTTAGTTAACTGTTTCCATTCTCAATCAATTCCCCCATGAACATAAAAACCTGTAAACGTTTTAAGGCCCCTACATTGTCAGAGTGACAGAAAGCCTTACAAATGACAGTAAGTGAATCAGATAGGAATAGATACGTGCTTTCTCACTTTTTTCCTGTGCCAAAAAGTGTAGCAGTAGAACATGTAGCAAAATACTAGTGTGGACCTGAAGAAGAACTTGGTGTAGCTCAAAAGCTTGTCTCTTTCACCAACAGGAGTTGGTCCAGTAAAAATATTACCTCACCCTCTTTGTCTCTCTAATATCCTGGACAAACATGGCTACAACTCCTCACAAACAAGTGTGGACAAAGCGTTTACAGTTCACACATGTGTTAGCAGATCAATGTAAACACTAGAGGGGGGCCCAGGCAACAGCAAACAATGGTACCAAATGATAGCAAGGAAGGTTCTAACATAGAAGTAAACCGCAAAATAAACGTATTTTAAATTTTAACCAGCAACCAGAAATGGTCAATATACCACAGAGACACTTAGATCCAAAGTAGTTTCAATTTTTTTAACATGCCTTTCAGAGAACTGGCATTATCAAGGATGGGAAAGAATGACTGAAAAGGCTCTTAGTTCTAAACAAAGTGTATAAAAGCCTTTACACCTGGAGAAATCAACATGAAATGCATTCTAAATAACAGAGAACAGGTCCCAGCACTAATGACTTCCAGCAAGCTGATAAAATATTCTCAGTGCTATTCATCTATTCTTTTATATACAATCCGAATAATATTTAAACAGTTGGCATTTACATTATCATTCACATGTATTTTCCAGGTTTATCCACCATTTCCCAACTATAATATCTGGGTTCAGATCTGAAATGTAACGTATCTGGTTCCTAAAACGTACAGCCCATCCATAACTTAAAACAATGTAGAAGACATTCCTTGTTGGTAATAAGACATTTATTTCATAGACTACTGCATGGATCCTTTGGTCCAACCTCCCACGAGACAGGCATAAAGGTCAGAATGGAAGAAGGTGCAATCAAAAACAAGAATTGAGAATGGAGAAAAGGAAACAACAATGGAATAATTACATGAGATAATTGGTGGAAACAAAAGGGAGTTAGGAAGAAACCAGAACAGAAATTAAGTAAGAGTAGATTTGCTCATAGAGTGAAGGTAAAAGCAATAAGCATGCAACTAATGAGGACGGTAAAGGAAGCCAGTACAGGGAAATGAAGAGATGGGAAATAGTGTATCCAAAGCAATATATATATGGAGATATACCTATCTCACTGAACTGGAAGGGACCCTGGAAGGTCATCAAGTCCATCCCCCGCCTTCACTAGCAGAACCAAGTACTGATTTTTTGCCCAAGATCCCTAAGTGGCCCCTTTAAGGATTGAACTCACTAGAAAAGAGCTATAGGTAGAGCATTATAGGAGCAGCATTGTGTATGGATTTGAATGGAGTAAAGGAAGAAGCAAGAAGGCTGGAGAGGAAAGGAGGTTATATTAGTCACAATGGCATGTTACCAAGGCAAAGGCAAGCATTGTATAATTGGGGATGGGAAGGAATAGGAGTTTCTGAAATGCAGAAGAACCACCAAAAGGATCTGGTCACAGAGAGAGAAGTCAAGATGAATACTGAAGTTCCAATCGGTGATAGGAAGACTAGTGATGTTAACAGTGATGGCGTTTGGTCTGAGTTAGTGACAGAATATCCAGTCTGAGACATTGGAAAGGTGCTGAAGATGAAGGGATAGTTCACAGAGATTTGGGAGTCAGCAGCACAGAGGTATCATTTGAAGCTTTACATACAGAGAATTTTGCCCATGGGGAACATAGCATAGAAAGAGGGGCCATGGTAAGAATTATCTTGAAGAATACTGGTAGATAGAGCAGAAGAGGAGCCACCAAAGAAAAAAAAATGGAGGAGCAGTAGGAGAAGAAAGAAGAAAAGTAGGAGAGCACAGAGTCCTGGAAGTCAAAGGACAAAAGAATGACCAGAAGAAAGAATGTCATCTGTGCCAAAGGCATCAACCGATTGAGAAGATTTGGCCAGGAAGACTGGCTAACGTTTGAAGCGGAAAGGAGGAGATGGGGAAGTAGTTGAAGAGACAGCTGAAGTCAAGGGACAGAATTTTTAATAATGAAGATTCTAGAGCATGTTTGAAGGCCCATGGAAATTTAGGCCTTGGCTACACTTGCAAGTTGCAGCGCAATAAAGCAGCCCCAGGCACCTTAGCTCACTCCCCGTCCACACTTGCAAGGCACGTAGAGCACTCTGACTCTGCAGCTATAGCGCTGCTGGTACTCCACCTCGGCAAGTGGAATAAGGTTTGCTGCACCCCAGCTGGAGCACCGCAGTGCCAGTGTGAACGAGGTGTTGTGTTACTGCGCTATGATCGGCCTCCAGAAATGTCTCATAATCCCCTCAAGTCAAGTATCCACTCTTGTCATTGTTGTGAAATTGGCTGCAGGAATGCAGAAATGCCCTTTCAAAGCTCTGTTTCTGGGAAGCTAGCTGCTTATCAGCTCTGAGAAAAAGCAAACATTTACTGTTTGCTTTGAGTGAGAGAGAGAGGTGGGGGGAGGGGGTCCTGAACTTACAAGACAGCATGCTGACACACTCTCAGCACCCCAAAAATCCACTCCCTCTCCACTCACATGTACACAACACACTCCCTGTTACACTCCACCCCACCCCCATTTGAAAAGCACATTGCAGTCACTTGCATGCTGGGATAACTGCCCAAAATGCACCACTCCCAGTGCCGCTGCAAGTGCCACAAATGTGGCCACACCAGTGCGCTTCAAGCTGTCAGTGTAGACAGATTGCAGCGCTTTCTCTACTGTGCTCTAGAAGACCGGTTTAACTCACAGCGCTCTACATCTGCAAGTGTAGCCATGCCCTTAGACTCTAGAGATTACCGCAATATCTGTTAGGAAGACCCTAATCTTGCAGATTTTTATTCTTCACAAAAATCTCCTTTGTCCTCCACTATAAACTACTGAATACAATTGAAAGGAACAGAACTACTGGCAATAACCAGAGATCACTTATTAATTTACTTCTAAAATACCAATATTTTGGCCACTCCACCTCAGGGTACAAGAAGTAAATTAATTCTGGTTTCAAAGCAGCCTGTGGCAGCACCAAATTTCTGCCCTCTGGATGAAGCTCCACCAGATGAGTTTCATTATTATTATCTCTAGGTCTTGTTTGGGAGCTAGATTTTCTCTTTCTCGTTTTCCATGTGACAATTTCATCCCTAATTAGTTAATTTCAATTACTACAAACAGCTAATAAATTATATTTTTCTTTACCCCACACAGTCATGTGGTACAGCATCCTCAAGACAATGATCCTAACCAATAAAGCTGGGTCCAATTGCTTTAACATTACAACACTAGTCCAGTCAAAACCTATACAAAAACACAATTTAAAAGTTTCTTTTAAAGGGAATATCAAAATCATAAAATCAAATCCCATGTTCTAAATCCATTTCTCATCAGCCTTTGTATCTCACAGAAAATTATATGATCACAGCTGGAATTAAAAGGGAGATCTTTTTCCTTAATCCAGCAAAGGAAGAGTATCAATGCACCAATAGTTCAAGAGTCCTAGTACTAGTCAAATATAACTAATTGCATTTCTTCTCACAAAATGTGTTCATTTAGAAAAAGATAGAAAGGAATTATTTGTATGAAACTAATAAGACTTACTGTTCCTCTTAAAGATAGTACAAAATACAAGACATTCCCCCTACAGGTGGTTTCCTTCACGTGCACCTGGAAAAGATCCATAATATCAAAAGCAGATGATGATTTGGTAAAATTGCTGAGATTAGCAACACAGAGGTTCACAAACTATTTCATAGTCTGGGCCAGTGGTTCTCAACCAGGGGTACATAGAGGTCTTCCAGAGGGTATATCAACTCATCTAGATATTTGCCTAGTTTTACAACAGGCTACTGAAAAAGCACTAGCAAAATCAGTACAAACTAAAATTTCATATATACAATTACTTGTTTATACTCCTCTATTTACTATACACTGAAATATAAGTACAATATTTATGTTCCAATTTATTTATTTTATAATTATATGGTATAAATGAGAAAGTAAGCAATTTTTCAGTAACAGTGTGCTGTGACACTATTTTGTATTTTTATGTCTGAGTGTATAAGCAAGTAGTTTTTGAGGCTAGGTCTACACTGGGTGGGGAGTTGACCTAAGATATGCAACTTCAGCTACGTGAATAGCGTAGCTGAAGTCATTATATCTTAGGTCGATTTACCTGGCCATGAGGATCGCAATGAGTCGACTGCTGCCACTCCCCTGTTGACTCCGCTTCCACCTCTCACGTGCGGTGGCGTTCCTGAGTCAATGTCAGAGTGATTGGGGATTGATTTTATCGCGTCTACACTAGACACGATAAATCAATCCCCAATAGATCAAGCGCTACTCACCCATCCGGCGGGTAATGTAGACATACCCTTAGTGAGGTGAAACTTGGGGGTACGCAAGACAAATCAGACTCTAGAAAGGGGTACAGTAGTCTGCAAAGGTTGAGAGCCACTGGTCTGGACCACATCTTAATAGTGAGCATGTCTGTGGACATTCCCTACTGCCATTTGAGAACAAAAGGAAAACCAACACCATGAAAACACCCAGCTATCCACACACTACCAACAGTGACTCTTCAGTGGGCTATGGACCACTGCATGAACTGTGGTAACGACTACAAGCACAAACTAGGTTTGTCCCTATCAAAGTCAGCCTATGTTTCCTTTTGTTAGCAAACACAATCATGAACATTTCCTCTCATGTATATAAATTGGTATTGGGCACGCAGCGGTGATTCTGTTTCTGTGTAAGTGCAACATTAGACATAAGAAGTCTGCCTGCTGGTCAACCAGGTAGCAGACCTGTGAGGGGATTTGAGATGGAAGCTCTTACAGAAGGAAAGGCCTGTTCTTATCTTTTCCACGTTGTTTGTTTCTTGTTTACCTTAATCTGTAATTAAAATAATCTAGACTGACACTGTGCTTTGCCTCTGTGTGTGGGAAGGGGAGGGGCAGGGAGAGGAACGAGATCTGCTCATTGGAAGGAACTGCATCCTTTTAACAATGTAGTTTGTTCCCATTTTTACAGAAGTAGCTGTTTTCACAAGGCAGCACAGGATTTTAAAAGGCTATAAAACGTATGAGATTCCTCATAGCATATACTGCTAAAAACCTGGTACACATCAGGTGAACTACACATCCCCTGTACAATGCTCACACAAATTAACTTTGGGGTCAGTGATACCTGTTGAGAGGGGACAGAGTTCTCCTTCCTAACTGGGAGGCAGAACACAGGGTACCTTCATACACAGGCCTCAGTGACTGCTCCAGCCCCCTGGCTGAATTGTTTGTTATGGCTTGGCATACCCAACTCCCCACACACAAGATTCGCATCCAGAGGATCTGTCCAGTTCATGGACCCACTAGTCACACCACTGCCACTCCTATCCTGATCACAAGCCCTATGTTCTCACAGAGAGCAGTGCTGAAGAGCTCTGAAGCACATAGGGAACCGTGAAGCCCTCTAGCTCAGTCTTTTCATTTCCTGGCATCATCTAACCACGCATGTTCCTCTGTATTTAGGCCCCTCTGCAACTATAAAAGGGAGGTGGAGGATTTCAAACAATCTACAATGTTTTAAAAATGGGCCCTTTGTTCCTCTAGAGAAACATTAACACCTTAGATTAGGAGGGCTCTGAATATTAATTAACATAAAAACATAAAATCAGGGAGATAACTACTGACTATACTAATCAGCATTAACATCTACTACCTACCATTGTAACGTCTGTACAATGTGCTGCCTTTGAAATACTCTTAGACTTAAAATAAACTATTAATGCTCAGTGATGTGTACTGGGAAATTCTATGCATTAGGATTATTTTGAGCAATAACTGTTCAAGTGAACTGACAGTGTTATTAATTCTTTTGCAGGCAAATTACTTTTAGAGTTTTTCTTGTTTTGTTGCTATATTTTTCCCCTAAGGATAAAAGTAGTATAGGGTGAAAGTTACATTGAGATTTTGTGTTTGTTTGCTTGCTTGCTTGAACGTGTTGTTTGTTTGTGTTGTTTTGGGAGGGTTTTTTGATTGGTTGGTTGGTTTTGAAAGTTTTTGTTGTTGGTTTTTTTTAATTCATTTGTGGTTTTGGTGCAGACACCAGTATTCTTTTATAAAGAGATACAAAACAGAGTCTGTGAACTGTATAATCAGTCCTTATCATTAGCAAAAAAGGATTTCTGAAGCCTATGCAGATTTACGTGCATAAATCAATATTCACTTAATCCTCATCTACAAGCAGTAGGCACCCATGTAAAATTAATGATTTTCCCCCTTCATAAAAACACTGTTGCTAAAATTTTTGAGAGAAGAAATTAATGACTAGCCAACATGTTTTCTGAGAATCGTGTCCTTTAACACAACTGCAGGTTGGAGGTGTTTGGTTTGTTTTGGGAATACCTTATATGAATATATTATAGCTTTTTTCCCCTTTCATAGGGCCTAATACTCAGTCCCTATATATAACGCCATTTGATTCAATGGGATTTTGGCATGAATGTGGACTGCACGACCAGGCCTATTGTGCCCATATTTATTCTCTTGCTCTTTAAGAAACTATCTTTATAGGCCCAAAGTGTTCACAGCCTGCCCCTAATTTTTCCACTCACAGATCAGGTAGACATGTCAGGATGCAGGCATATCAGCAACACTAAATATTTTACTTAGCTTGATACCCAAATCACATGTCATAGAATTGACCCTCACAACAAAAGAGTAACTTCACCGCCTGGAGAAGCATTAGAATACAATGTGGGAATCATCACTGAACAGAATAGGAGTACTTGTGGCACCTTAGAGACTAACAAATTTATTGTAGTATAAGCTTTTGTGGGCTACAGCTCACTTCATTGGATGCATGTAGTGGAAAATACAGAAGGAAGATATATATATACACACACAGAGAACATGAAACAATGGGTGTTACCATACACATTATAAGGAGAGTGATCAGTTAAGGTGAGCTGCTTTCAGCAGGAGAGAAAAATAACTGTTTGTAGTGGTAATGAAAATGGCCTACTTCCAGCACTTGACAAGCTGTAACACACGAAAGCTTATGCTACAATAAATTTGTTAGTCTCTAAGGTGCCACAAGTACTCCTGTTCTTTTTGCGGATACAGACTAACACGGCTACTACTCTGAAACCTATCATTGAACAGGTATTTGAAAATTCCCATATGCCCTTTCAGCATCATATTAGGATTGCCAATTTTCTAACTGCAGAAAACTGAACTCCCTGGCTTAGCCCCTGCCCTGAGGCTCCACCCCTTCTCTGATGTCCCCGCCCCACTCACTCCTTCTGCCCTCCCCTTGCTTGCTCTCCCCCATCCTCGCTCACTTACTCATTTTCACCTTGTTTTACACCTAGGAGCTGGAGAGACATGCCTGCTGCTCCCGGGAGCCTCAGGGAGCAGGTAGGGAGCCTGCTTGTGTCACCAATCGGCCTTTTAACAGCACTGGTCAGCCTGGTCAGCACCGGGTGTTTCGGTAGAAAAGCAGACAGCTGGCAGCCCTAGCTCATATACCAATTAATGCACATGCAGCTACATTCTGCTGTGATTTGCACTAGTGTAACTGATTAGAATACAACCTACTAGCTATGTACAACAAGTAACAAGTACTTAGTAACAGAAATAGAAGTTGTGGCAGAACAATAAAAGTATATAAAATAAACTAAATACTGAAATATAAAATACTGGGGACCAAATTCTGTTCTGTTACGCTGGTGTAAATGTCTGATCTTCAGCTTAGCCTAAACTAGGAATTCCTTTATGCACCCTCAATTTTGCAGGTATAAACCACAGTAGGCACAATTTTGCATTCACAACTAATTGTGGGTGCAATTTAGATCATTTAGTCATATATATTTCTATTATGCAGGCAAAATCAGCAGAGTTAGACAAAACTTTTTGTTTATTTTTCAACCAGCTCTAAGAGTCAGGTACTTAAACATCTAAATGGCTTAAATGAAACCCACAATTAATTTTGGGAGCAAAACCTGAAATTACTTGGGCCCACATAGGGTATGTAGGGGCACTGGAACAATTTTTATAGTGGGGATGCTGAGAGCCATTGAATCAACAGTAAACCAAGTATATAATGGAAACCACTTCAAACCACGGGTACAGCAGCACCCCCACGCCTCTAGTTCCAGAACCTATAAGGGTATATAGCAAAGAACAACCCATGGCTGGCCCATGCCAGTCGACTCAGTTTCACAGGGCTCAAGTTGTGGGGCTGTTTCATTGCTGTGTAGATTTCTGAGCTCAGGCTGGAGGCTGGTCTGTAGGACCCTGTGAGGTGGATGGGTCCCAGAGCCCAGGCTCCAGCTCAGATCTGGAAGTCTACACAGCAATGAAAGAATCCTGTAAACCAAGCCCCACAAGCCAGCCACAGGTTTTTCTTTGCTATGTAGACATACTCATAATGTAGTTTCAGTAAGAGAGGCACTGTTAAAAAAAAATCTGATCCCCAAATCTCAAGTATCTTTCCTGACTTCTCAGTCAACCAGAATTCTTTCTGAAGACCCTAAGTGTTGCATAGCCCTCTAATGGCCCCACATCTATAGCCAAATCCAAAGTACATTGAACTGAATCTTTCCATTGACTTGAATGGACTTTGATTCTGGCCCCTAATGCTCCTGCATCACTTTCCTCTAATACGCCATGGGTACAGTCTATATCATAGGTGACATGCTGCACATAACAAAGCATATTCTATTCAGATTCTTATACTGTTCACATCATCGTGATATCTGTATGCCTTGTACATGTGAATTAAACATGACTAGCATCTGCCGTACATGTCAATAGTCCTGTATAGTAAGGGCGTGTCAGATGTTTGATGAAAAAGCAAATATTTTAAATCAGCCTTTTACAAAAAATGTGGGTTGGTTCCTGAAAAAAAATAAAAAAACTCATAATGGAAATGCTAACTGTTGATTAACTATAACAATACCAAACACTATTGCAATGCTGACTACATTAAAAGCAATCTTTACTCAGAACTTCTACAACTTAAATTTAGTGGCATGTAAGTTAATGAGCATGCATTGGTGCCAGAAAAAATTGCCCTGGAACTATAAATGTCAGTTTACAGTTCCAGAACCAATGATAGTTAAACATTTGATTTACAGAAGCTGACCTGTAACTACAGAAAATACGACAGATGTTACAAAGTTGACAAAGAGGGGAAGTCAGATGTGGGGATAGACATAGGTTTTATGGTTCCATTAGGAATCTGACTCCAAGAACCAGCACGTGTTATTTAAAACAAACTACTTGTGGTAAAAATCTACTGCTGGGGGTTGTTTACTGAAATGAAGTGTTTATTCTCCGAGGCAGTATTTAAAACTCTAAGATACGTGCAAACTGTTTCTGAAAAGATACAGCAGGTAATAAAGTACATGGAAGGAAGCAGCAGAACAATACTAGATTTTTACACCAGCTAATTTACAGTAATATTAAGACTTCATATATAAATTATAGGGGATTCCCAACTACAGTCTACTTATGCAGTAAGAGAAGATTTGTTCTATTTGCTCTAATTGCAATTCCTAAAATTTCCTGTTTTCTTTTGGAAGAATAGAAAGCATGTGATCTATTTCAAGATTAATTTACAAGCGAGGTGAAGAAAACAAATTATGACATTGAAATATGGCCTTCCAATTATTCTTACTTTGTGCTATAGACAAAATGATTCCTGGCACATCTCTGTTTCATATCTCTTGCATTGTTCTACTGGCAGGATCTACAAGCACTGGATTACAGAAGAAATCACACCTCCTGGCTAACTTAAAAAAAATGTTAAAGAGAAACAATAGGCCCTAGTCTCTCTAAGTTTGCAGTTGGAGAAGCGGCATAGGGTAGAAGAAGAGGTTTCCCTATAGGATCAGTTCATAGGAACACCACACAATAAAGGGCAACATTAAACTGACCAATGTTGAGCTAGCCAAACTCTAGCAAAATTTTTATACAACAGATAAATTATGAGAAAGTATTTCAGACAGATAGATCACTCTCAATCTATTTACTGCAACTACTGCTTTGAATAGATACTATTCATAATTTGTTACTGTAAACCAGTTAACTTGGTCCCATGGTTCTGCTTCTTTTCCCTAACTGGAAAACTCCTGCAGCCACAAAGCAATTTCAAAATGGCCATCGAAACTCCTTTCCACGGTAAATATTCATATGAATACATATTTGCAAATATCCACTTGAACAAATGTAGACAAAACACAAGTAAAAGGGATCTGTACCTTGTCAGAAGAATGAATTCTAATAGGGTTTGCGATATTCACCCAGGTCCAGTCCTAGGTCCTACTCTGAATTTTCATTACATGGCTCAGTCACATGCTACCCACCTGCACACACAGAGCCCCAGACTAGTGCCATCTACACAGGCAAGACCAAGCCACGTTATGACACCTTTGGGGAACATTATGATCTCCCACAACATGGCAGATTTGACTGTGCAGACTGGGCCCCATATCTGGCCCAAAACTTGATCTTATCCATAGATCTACCCAAAAAATAAAAAGGCAGGGAACTAGAGGCCAGAAAGAACAACTCCTCAAAGGACTTGACTCTATATTTGGCTGTTTTTATTTCATTAAAACGAAACTGGGGTAGTTAGAATAGAGCAGGATACCATTAGCTGTAGTCCCACTGGCCAGATTCAGGTTCCCTTCTGGGGATCCTGTATCAGATTAATCGTTTTTTTGACCCTGTACAGTTTATAGGCTGCAGCCTGCTAGGCAGCACTCTCATTATCAGAAGATCTCAAGAGTTTTAAAAACATAACAGTTACTGGACTATTATAGATGTGAAAGGTTAATATAAGGAGTTCTCTGCCCCCGTTTTTATTTAAACCTCTGCTGCACACTGCACTACTGACTAATACTTTATGGAAACAGAAGGAAAAATGCTAAAGGCGTTTGTTAGCCCTGTTGTCAGGAAAGTCAAAAGCAGATGGGTAGGAGAAGAAAGATTATCACATTAGACAGAGAAGACGAAAGATTAATTTATGAGAGCTGTAGGAGCAGAAAGATGAGTGAAAAGCAAGGAGACTCGATGGCTCAGGGGAATTGGTAATGGGTGACTATGCCTTTTCACTTCTAGATCAGTGGCTCATATCCAGCCCACATCAGTAGTGACTGACAGTCATTACCATCTGATGGATTCTGTGGAAATGAGTTGGTGGTTTCAATCCAATTCCCAGTGAACAAACATTCACGTCACAACTGGTACACCACTGTTTTAGGAGAAGGAACACCGTTCTTCAAGGGTCACTGGAATTTTCATGTCTGAGACAGAGCAAAAGAGCTCACTCAGCCTCAGAAGAGGCAAGCCAAGTCAGCAGTCCACCTCCAAACATGTCAACAGGTAAAGTGGAGCCTTAGAGCTGCCTGTGGAAGAAGAAATTCTGTGCAATGGGTAAAATCAATCCAGATTAGGCAACAAACATAACAGAACCCGAAACAATCTTGATTCAGGCTGGTTTCCGGGTTTTATGTGGGCATTATGCACAGTTGTATTTAAAAACATATCAATAAAGCCCATGGGGAAGCCACCACTGCTGTTACTACACTGTATCTGCTGTGAGAATGAAGCAGTTCAACTACTGGAAATCTAACAGCTTTCAAGAGCACAGCTTCTTTTTTCAGACTGATTGGTTACCCTCTGTCATGGACACCATTGTCTCTCTGTATCCCAGTCTATTCAAATATTCAGACATTTACAATGAAAATAATTCATTCCAACTTAGGATACAATATATACACTATATTTTATTAAATGAATAAACACCTCAAGTCGAGGGCAATGGGAGCTGGTATCATTGCAGTTACTTTCCATATTTTTATCAGACTCCATGTCAAAGAGCTGCTGATGCCTCAAGGAAAATTTTGGAAAATATTTTATTTAGAAACAGGCCTACACTTACCTATTTTTGTGCATTTCTTGTACCTTATTCTTTAATACTAAGCACATTCACAGGAAAATTGAATGTTTATTTCTTAACAGATGAACTGCAAAGGAAAAGAAATAGGCCAAATTCTCAGGGGGTGTAACTCCATTGGCTGCAGGGAAATTACAACACTAGCAATCCAAGCAGGGTTTTTTGTTTGTTTGTTTGTTTTTGTTTCTCCATCGGAATGAAACAAACTTTGTATAAGAAAATTGGGAGAAGAGGGTGGGTTCTATTTTTTACCTTAGAAAAATCAGGACTATCAAACCTGGGCTCCTCTCTTTCTGCTGGATGGCATTTGGTGGGCTGGAAGGCTCAGATGGGATGGTGACCTCACAATAGACTAAAAGTTGACCTACAAAATTTTTTGCACTTTGCTAAAGGGAAGGGGACAGTGAAACTTTCACAAAGTGCATTTTATTCTGTTTGTCATTAAGCAGGTCTTAGCAAAAAGAACCAAACAACTTAAGGGAATAGGGATACCTCAGTGGTTTGAACATTGGCTTGCTAAACCCAGGGTTGTGAGCTCAATCCTTGAGGAGTCCGCTTAGGGCCCTGCTGTGAAGGAAGGGGACTGGACTCGATGACCTTTCAAGGTCCCTTCCAGCTCTGTGAGATAGGTATATATCCATATTATAACCCTCCACTCTCAGTTTAGGTATGCAAAAATTGCAGCTGAGATGATGTCATTATTTCACTAGCCTCCACTCAGCTCTCCCACAAAACCAGAAAATTCAGGACCAGATATTTCTAATCTATAAACATTTTAAACTAGAAACCTTTGAAGTTCTCTCTACTGGTCATAAAGAAGGAATAAAAAGCACAATACCTTGTTTTTCTTTCTAGTTTATCTTTAAGAGTTGATGGAAACGTATGCAAGCCTTGTGCAAACTGCCCTATTGCTTTAGTAGTAAGTCTTGAGCATAATGATGACAATGACAAGCCTGTTTTATCTGTGGAAAATATGCTTCGCTATCTATATCATTCCATCTCATACCTCTGTGAACATAGGAGGCCCCTTTCAGAGGTGACACATAGGGATGGTGTAAGCTGCCAATAGAATTTCCACAGAATGAAAGACAGTCCCTGCCATGAAAAGCTTTCACCTAATTAAATATGCTAGAGACACTATTACAGTTGTATATTCCTCCTGAGGACCTGTGACAGTATGCATCATCTCTCATGAGCGCCTTCTGTCAGTTGGATACAAACCTGCACGCTCCCTGCTTGCACTGCCCCTTGTCGGCTGTTGCCCTCATCAGGCAGGATCTTCAGTGGCTCAGCCCTCCAGCTAAACCACATATAGACTAAATGTATGAAGAAACCCCTTCTGGGGTAACGCAGTCCAACAAACAGTTGGCCTTCTCCAAGGTCTTCAGCGCAATCTCTGGGCCTGTTTAAACTCTAGCTCCTTTCTCAGGCTTCATAACAAAACATATCCCCTTCTCAGGTTTTGGCCAATTCACCAGTGGCCCATGGGGGGAACCAGACCCACCCACTACTCCAAGTCCCAGCCCAGGGACCCTCCAAGTAGCAGCCACATGCTGCTTTCTTTGCTTATTGCTACTGCTACATTCCCTGGGCTGTTTTCCACTCTGTCCCATAACCCTCTTGGAGTCTCTGTTCCTTGTCTGAGCAGGGTCTTTTCTTTCTCAGGCCTCTTTGCCTGGAGAGCTTATAACTGTCTCTGCCCCCTTTTTAGTCAGGGTTCTCTCCCAGGCCTCTGCACCTGTAAAGTTTCACGGTCCCATCTCTGCTTGAGCAGTGTTTCTCCTAGGGTTGCCAGGTGTCCAGTTTTTGACCAGAACGCCCGGTTGAAAAGGGACCCGAACTGCTGACTGGACCTTTAAAAGTCCAGCTGGCTGCCCGCAGTGGGGCAGGCTGGGTGCCTGCCCAGCTCCGCTTGGCCCCCAGAAAGGTGCTGGCATCTCCCTTTGGCTCTTAGGCTTTGGGGTGCCCAGGGAGGCTCTGCATGCTGCTCCCCCCTCAGCTCCCGTTGGCCAGGAACTGCAGCCAACGGGAGCTGCAGAGGCAACGCCTGCAGGGAGATAGTGCATGGAGCCACCAGGCCACGCCTCCACCTGGAGACAGAGGAAAATGCTGGCAGCTTTCTGGGAGCCACCTGACGTAAGCCCCGCCTGGAGCCTGCACCCCTCACCCACTCCCAAACCCCAAACCGCTAACCCACCCCAAACTCCTCATCCTGAGCCCCACCCCAGAGCCCACACCCAAAGCTGGAGCCTGTACCTCTTCCTGTACCCCTACCCCATGCCCCAATCTGAAGCTCCCTCCCACACTCCAAACCCCTTGGCCCCAACCCCCAGCCCAGAGCCCCTTCCTACACCTCAAACCCCTCATGTCTGGCCCCACCCCAAAGACCACACCCCCAGCCTGCACCCCTTCCCACACTCAAACTCCTACCCCAACCCTGAGCCCTCTCCTGCACTCTGAATGCTTTGGCCCCAGCCTGAAGCCCCCTCCTGGACCCCAAACCCCTCACCCTAGCCCCATCCCAGGGCCCACCCCCTCCTGCATCTCAACCCCTTCTCCAGCCCAGTTCCCCCTCCTGAACTCCTCATTTCTGGTCCTACTCTGGAGCCCGCACCCCCAGCCCAGAGCCTGTACCCCCTGCCCCAGCCTGGAGCCCCCTCTCACAGTCCAAACCTCTTGGCCCCAACCCGGAATCCCCTCCTGCACCCCAAAACCCTCATGTGTGGCCCCACCCCAGAGCCCACACCTCCCTCCAGTACCTTCACCCCCTCTTGCACCCCAAACCCTGCGCCGGTCTGGTGAAAATGAGCAAGGGTGGGGGAGAGTGAGCAACAGAGGGAGGGGGGATGGTGAGAGCGGGGGCAGCACCACAGCGAAGGGAAGGGGCCAGGCAGAGCAAGGATGTTTGGTTTTGTGCAAACAAAGTTGGCAACCCTAGTTTCTCCCCAGTCTCTTTACCTGTGGAGTCTCACAGCCTTTCAGTCCTTCTTCATCCTTCTGGTCCCAGTCAGCAACTGCCCTGCTCAGACCCTATAGCCCAGGGGTGAGCAAACTATAGCCTGTGGGCTGGATCTGGCCCCTCAGAGCTTTGTATCTGGCTTGCCGGATTGCCATCCCTGCGGCACTGCGAGCCCCGCACTGCTCCCCAGAAGCAGCCAGCACCACGTCCCTGCGGCCCCTGGGGGACAGAGGACTCCACGTGCTGCCCTCGTCTCCAGGCACCAACCCCCACAGCTTCCATTGGGAATGGGGAACCGCTGCCAATGGGAGCTTCAGGGGGAAGTACCCACAGGCAAGTGCAACGCGCTGAGCCCTCTGCCCCCCCTCCCGCAGGGGCTTCAGGGATGTGGTGCCAGCTGCTTCCGGGAACGACAGCATTGCATGGTGCCAGGAAAGGGAGGCAGGGATCCTGCCCTGGAACCGGTGTTCACCGTTGCCACCCCAGACCCGCTCCATGTAAGCAGCGCCAGGCCAGAGCCCAAATCCCTCCTGCACCCCAACTCCCTGCTCTGAGCCCCCCTGCCACACCCTGCACCCCTCCTGCACCCAACCCCCTGCCCTCAGCCCCCTGCTGCACCCCACACCCCTCCTGCACCCCAACCCCTTGCCCTGAGCCCCTTCCTGCACACCTCACCTGCTCCCACACCCCCTCACGCATCCCAACCCCCTGCCCTGGCCCTGCGTGCAATTTCCCCACTAGATGTGGCCTTCTGGCCAAAAAGTTTGCCCACCCCTGCTGTAGCCAATTGGATCAGGTCTGCTGGGCTCTGATTGGCTGCTTCCCTGCATCTTTTCTAGGTAGGCCTAGAGGACCCACCTTCACTGCTTATTTTTTTCCTGAGGCAGGGTGTGGTAGGGCCACAGGGCCTCCAGCAGGGGGGACCCAAAGGGCCTGATACACTCCATCACAGGACCCCCTCATCATTTATCATCTCAGCTGCTTGTTTCGAGTACAGCCATGTGGTTTGCCCATACACTTGGCTGCTTTGGAAAGGATTGTTGTTCAAAACGAAATGCAAGTCTTTGTTCCCTCCTGGGAGCTTTTTAAAAAATTCTCTCTCTACAGAACTCTTTAAAATTCAAAGTTGTTTGTCCTCTTTCAAATGTGCTCTATAGACAAGAGAAGTAGCCAGAAGTATCAGGCTTGAAATGCACAGACTCCCTGGCATCAAAGGTTCAAATTTTGGCAAGGTCAATTCCATCCTTTGGAAGATAGATAAACTGAGTACTAGCTGGCTGTCATCACCCTCATGCAGGCGACCGCATTGCAGGGGTCCTGAAAGTTTTCAAAGTATTTAGGGCTCCTTCAGGAAAAATGTGCAAAATATTACAAAGAATATATATATATGAATCCCAGAAACAGAAATGTGCCTTTCAATATTTGGTGTATTCATAAACATCCAGAGCAAAGAGGGAGTGGAAATTATGCTCATCAGATCTACTGATTAGACATAGCTGGAAGATGTTACACATACTATGGAAGATAAAAAGACGAAAATGGTATGAAATTGCATTATTATTTGAGAAGAAGTATGTGATAAAGACTATCACAATGCTTATGGAGGTTTCATTAAGGTTCCAGGAGCACAGGGTAGAAAGAAATGGTCAGTTTTCACAGGGGAGAGAGGTAAATAGCAGTGTCCCCCAATGATCTGTACTGGGACCTGTGCTGTTCAACCTATGTATAAATGATCTGGAAAAGGAGGTGAACAATTAGATGGCAAAATCTACAGATGTTACAAAATTACTCATAATAATTAAGTCCAAAGCTCACTGCAAAGAGTTACTAAGTGATCTCACAAAACTGTGTGACTGGGCAACAAAATGACAGATGAAATTTGATAAATCCAAAGTAATCCACACTGGAAAACATAATCCCAACTATACATACAAAATGATGGGGTCTAAATTAGCTCTTATCACTCAAGAAAAAAAGATCTTGTAGTCATGAAAAATGTCTAAAAACATCTGCTCAATGTGCAGCAACTATCCAAAAAGCTAACAGAATGTTAGAAACCATTAGGAAAGAGATAGATAAGAAGACAGAAAAAATTATAATGTCACTATATAAATCCATGGTACGCCCACACCTTAAATACTGTGTGCAGTTATGATCACCCCATCTCAAAAATGATATATTATAATTGAAAAAGGTACAGAGAAGGGCAACAAAAATGATTAGGGGTATAGTACTGCTTCCATATGAAGAGAGATTAAGAAGTGTCTTTTCATCTTAGAAAAGAGACTAGAGGGGGATATGATAGAGGTCTGTAAAATCTTGAATGGTATGGAGAAAGCGAATAGGGAAGTGTTACTACCCCTTCACATAAACACAAGAAGCAGGGGTCACCCACTGAAATTAATAGGCAGCAGGTTTAAAACTAACATAAGGAAGTACTTCTTCACACAACACACAGTCAATCTGTGGAACTTATTGCCAGGGGACGTGACAAAGGCCAAAAATATAACTGAGCTCAAAAAAGAATTAGATACGTTCATGGAGGATAGGTCCATCAATGGCTACTAGACAAGATGGTCAGGGACAAAACCCAATGCTTTGAGTGTCCCTAAATTTCTGACTGCCAGAAGCTGGGACTGGACAACAGTGGATAGATCAATCCATAATTGCCCTGTTCTATTCATTCCCTCTGAAGCATCTGGCCCTGGCCACTGTTGGAAGCCAAATTGGATCACTGATGTGACCCAGTGTGTGCTTGTAGCTTTGGCATTTCTTTAACATTGAGTGGAACTCTAACCTAATTATTGAAAAAATATAAAATAAGCCTGTGCTTGAGTCTTCCATTTCTCCTTTTAAACAGTCTCTTTAAGACCTGAAGTAGTTTCAAAACACAGCAAAGAACAGAGACTAAAGTTTGCTTCTTACCAAAGGAGAAATAAATATATTTTTATTAAACAAGCTACACAAATAAACATATATATCATAGAAATGTTATCTTAGGAACTCTTTACTCTAGTACCATAGAAGCAGACAGAAGATGCCAAAAACAGGAACAGTCAAATTTGCCTACCCAGTTCTTTGAAGAATTTTTATTTACATGCAGCAAAGTGAAAATCTCTCACATATGTTCTAGCTGTATAAATTAAGGATCAATTTTGCTACCCTTACATAAACTGAGTAGCAATTACCCCTGCAAATAAGTACAATTAGGCTATTCATGCAGATATATGCTGCTCCATGTGAGTAAGGGTTGTAGAATAGGGACCTATAGGAGCTGCAGTGCATTTTAAAACTCCTGATCCATCTCTAATTCCAGTGACATGAGGTAAAGAATGCACCTTACTGATCCAGTGATTACTTGAATTCTGTATATGCATCATCTTTGTTTCATTCTTTAAAAAGCATCCCACAAGCAAATAAACTATATTTATTTGTAACCTAATCTATGATTTACTTATTTAAATCACAAGCCTTTGACAAATGTGGAAGCAATATACCCCAGATGCAGCAAACTGCATGATTACTCGTGGAGGCTGTAAGTGGTTAAATAGTCCTGGTTTTGATTGTCTTGTCCTACCTTATACTCTCTTCAGCTCCTTTGTTCCAGCAGCCACAAAGCTGCCACTGAAGCCTATTATTAGAGTTCAGTCATTTGCTCAGTGTAATTCCAACAAAGTGAGCCAAATGAACCATGTTCATCCATCTGGAACATCTTCCTCCAGGTTTTGTTCCCTTTGGGCCTATAGAACCAGTCTATTTCCCTAGCATGACAAGATCCAGAAATTGCTACTATAGGACCTCAATTACAATTCCCAGCTTGGGTAGCAGTGTCAGAGATTCTACAGTATTCTGTTCAGTGCAGCAGACACTTCATTTGTCCCTCACACATTATCTCCAAGCTATTAAAGCTATTATACTTAGTGAGAATCCACCGATTACATTTTAGGGGATAAGGGGCATGCGGTACCCTACTTGAAGCAGAGGAGGCCTGCGCTGTCCTAAATGATCTTAAGGATGGCCAGAGAGCGCAGGAAAGGAAGAGGGACTGATCAGTCGTTCTATAACCAGGACAGGGCAGAGTGCTCATGCAATCCCAACCTCTTTCTACCTCGCCCAGTAGCCCAGAAGGCTATTCTAGGGACAGCAGTAGCTCCCACAGAATGCCCCACACAGAGGATGGAGAGGGCATCAGGGATAGGTCTCAGTATGCGTCTCCCAAGAACAGAACTTGAAAGGCTGGTAAACAATGGAAGCCTGTGCTGGCAACCCACTTTTCCTTTTCCCAGAGTATGGTGGATGTTTGGTGCTGACAGGCCACCCTCCTAGTCGACAGCTGCATTTTGGAGTAGTCAGCCAGCTCTGCTGCTCAGTGGAAAGGGGAGAGAAAACCACTGGCCTTTGTCACCATTTTCCAACTTGTCACTCAGCCAGGGAGGCCAAGGATATCAAAGGAGGCATCACCTCCTCACCATCACTCCAGTGCACCCCCTGCTGTCATATGTCACGAGGAAGGTAGAGTCTGGGAGAGACTTTGCCTCTGAGGAAAGGGGGCCGGGCTAGACGGCCACAAAGCAGCTCCGTGGCCCCTGGTGAGCAGCCCCTCCCCCTCAGTGTGCAGCATTGCACTGCAAGTTAGGAGCCTAACTAGGGCATGGAGCTGTTGCCAGACTGCACATCCACAGTACAGGTGAACTAGAATGTAGCCTAAACATTCTGCATCTTTTGTGCTTCTGGTATGTTGAGTAACACTTCTTAAAACCATTTTCAGCAGGCAAGCTAACCAGAGCAAGATGTCAAATTAGCATGACCCTAACTAGTAAAAGAAAGGTCTCTTGAGACAAATACGCTGTATCCTCATCACAGAAAAAAACTGGAGTGGCTTTCCTGTTTGACGCTATCAGCACACCTGATTGAGCAGAGGCTATTCGCAAATGCCCAGCGACATTGCTGCTCACCCTAGCTCAAGAAACCCTGCAATTGCATATGGATATGAAAGCATAATAGAGGATTTTTATAACCAAAGCTGTAGCATGGATAGACTACACAGTTAGGTCCTGTCTATGCTGCCAGGAATAACTATGAATTAACTGAGTCAGAAGGCAGCTATCTTATAACTGAGTGAAGGGGGAGGGAACTCCCAAAAATCAAAAGCAAAAGAATAGGAAAAATAAAGGGAGATGGACTGAGGAAGAAAGCTCCTTGTTCCAACTAACCCACTACTGTGTATTCAAAGCTACTGAGTATGTCTGTGACATCCTGATGGCCCAGCGATTAGAAAGGACAGCCCATGACAATGGTTCAGGAGAACGGTGGGATATACTAAGTCTGCTATGAAGTGTAACTCCCACAGTGCAGTGCGCAGTATAGTGGGTTTTCTATACAACTAGGTTCAGTGGCAATAGATACTGTTGAATGGTCTCTTTGTGTCTTAGAATATCTGCTGTCGAAATATCAGAGTAGGGCTAGACTGGACATGAAAAGGAACGTTCAAATGCAAAAATTCTATAGAAAGGCTAATTCTCTATACCCAAGGAGAACAAAATTCTATACATTTGGGAAGGAAATTCCTACAGGTTTCTCTTGTCTCTAGTGAAGGCACATCATTTACAAAATGTATAACTGACATACAATCTCATTTTATTCTGCCAAAGAGAATAACAATGCCCTGATGCATCCTAGGGCCCGATCCTGTTCCTGTTGAAGTTGTTGGGAGTTTTGCCATTGACTTCAATAAAAGCAGGATTGGGCCCCAAGCACAGAAGGTGAATTGTAATTTAGCCTGCTGATACAGGGAAGAAGGAAGTGAGCGGCCTGTTCTTCACAATTATCTACCACTCCCATCTCCCAGATACTAGCAAAGGGTTGGTTTTTTTCCTTTCCAAAGGCAAAAATTGTTATCTGTAAATTTGCTTAATAAAATACTTACAGATATATGTACAATTCTGTATAAGGCAGAAAAATAATTCCAGTACAAAATACTGAATCTGAGAAATATTATTTAAAAGTTAGAACACCCACACTTCTGGAAAATACTGTGAAAGTGTATAGAGACACTACTCTTTCTGTAGCTTTTGTAAACCTACAGAACTGAATATGTAACTGTGTCTTTCCATGGGTTTCTTTAGATATTTTATAGACAGGATACATACATGGGTGAAGGAACTTTCTAATAAAATATTATTTTGAAACAAACATCTCATTTCTTGTTTCAAGCAATATATTCAAAGCTTCTGCTCCCATCTTACAACCCTACATCCTGCCACTAGAAGCTAAAAAATATAATCATATGAAACATACTTTTAGGGAGTTCAAGCTTGCCTGCTTTCCTTGGGATAATATATTTGTAATGGAGTGCATGTACCCCTGTCCATCTGCTGTTGTCCTAGTCTATTCTACTGGATAGAATGTCAAACCTGTGTCAAGTGTTTATCATTTCTCTCTGCTAACCACTAGTGTTTTTGTGGGGGCAAAGACCAGGTGAGGTTACCTGGTGGCCATTGCCTCTGTGTTTGCAAGCAGTTTGGGACTGTTAGTGACTCAGACAAAGCCTGCTGAAGCAAAAAGTGGTAATGGATTAAAATTGTGATGTGGCATTTCAGCTCTACCTGGCTGGAGGGGCAGACAGAAGAATTATGTTTTGTTTCTGTGTCAGAGTTGGGGGTATGACTATAGAAAATCTTTAGCAATTCAACTAGTTGATATTTTTCATATTTTCAAACTCCTGCTTACTGTCACTGCTGTAATGGCCCTTTAAGGCAAGTTACAAATCCAGTTATGCCCTCCCAGTGTGGCCAGTTCTCACAATATTATTGTGAATCTTGTGATCTATGATGTTTTACTTAAAGTCCCCACTCTTGGAGTCACGTAATTATAGGAGAAACTCAGGGCTTGTCTAAATCTGAAGATTAATTCTGATTAAGGCAGGGTGTGAATATAAATCACAAGAACTATTCCAGAGTAATTCCATGTGTGGATACTCTTATTCTGAAATAAGAAGGCCTTGTTCCTGTTTAGTTTAAACCATTTTCAAAGATTCCAGAATAATTCCATGTGTAGACAAGCCCTCCGCTTTTATTTTAAAACTAAAGTAAGTTTCTAGCTCTCATGATTGTGGAGAAAATCTTGAAAACAAGGCGCAAGTGTAGGCAGAAGACTCAAAAACCAGAGGGAAGATTAAAAGAACCCAAAATGTTTTTTTTTTTAATCTCATGATTTTTAAGTCAACATCATGATTTTTTGGGGTGGCTGAGTTTTGAACATTTAGGGGGTGACAATACTGTGTTCTATTCAGGACAGAGGGGTGCTGGGTCAGAAGAACCATAGACACTAGAGGAAAAGGGACTGGTGTATATACGCTCCTACTCAAAACACAGAGAGGTTTAGGAGGGAATAGCTTGTGGTCTCTCCAACTCCCAAATAGAACTGGCGGGTCTCCCTCCTGAGAGAAGCTTCGGATACTCTGGGAAAAAGGCATATGAGGAAGGAATCCCAGGTCAGGGAACATCTGTGTGATTGCAGTACAGAGGCCACAAACAAAGTTGGAGGTTGGTTACAATGGCTTCACAAAATACCAACAGGAGGAGCAGATCATAGGAAGGAGTCCTGGGGAAAGGATAAGTTGAGGTAAAAGCAGGTAATCACCTCAGTGTCTAGGGCCACAGGATTAGAATTTACAGAAGAGGGATGACATGAACATTTTCATTCCCATAAATGAAAGAACCATTTCTTCGGAGGTCCATCTACACAGAGATATAAGCTGTTGTCAGCACCTTAAAAGCTTGTGAATATTTCACATATCCACAAAAAAAGCTCTCAACAGTGCACAAACATCACCAGCACCACTGTAAGCCCAGCTTGTTACAAATCTTCACAATGCCTCCACTTGCCCTCACTCAACACACAATAGTGCAACACCACCATGTGTGCACAGTAACAACAAGCATTGCAGCTGCACTATTGCAAGTGGTCCTTCTAGCTTCATCCCACAGAACACTGTGGCCATTTTATCTCCCTGGTGCATTCTGCAACTGAGTTCCCTGCCCTCATTTAAGCAGGCGTGCCACAACCAGGGCTCTCAGCAGGTCTTGGTTATACCTGTGCTTTTTTATTAAAAAAATGGATTTACTGAAAGCAATACAAACTATTTAACTACATTTTAATAAAGTCAAACTGAGTTAGAACTAATGAAAAAACATTTTATCTATCTAGGATTTGTATGGTTCTCATCACTGTAGTATATGAACTCCTCCCAAGTATTTATGGATTTAACCTTATAACACCTCTTTGGAGGTTGGGAAGTATTATTATCACCATTTTACAGATGAGGAACTGAGGCACAAAGAGATTTAGTGACTTAGCCAGTCACATGGAAGCCTGTGGCAAAGCAAGATATTGAACACAGAGCTCCTGAGTCCCAGAGCAGCACCTAAATTATAAGACCACCCCTTCCTTCCAGTAGAAACCTTTCCTTTATCTTCTCCTGTGAAATGAAAAACAAAATCCCATCTAGATGCCACACACAGAAATGGAACAATGGGGAGGGGAGAAAAGGGGCTAAATACTGTACCACAGCCACTTATTTACGTGGGTGCTAGGGCTGACAGATTCCTCAAGGAACTTCTTTAGCAGCAGCTCTTACATGGTGGATATCTGCAAGGAAAACAACAAGAAAGGAATATTGCACCAAATTCCACAACCTTTAATCAATCAAAGCTCCAACTGAAGTAAATAGGAAGTTTTACTGATCAGGGGCTGCAAAATTTGGCCCACAATGACATCCAAATTACAAACACACACACTATGCACTCTTACTCACATTTATATACTCACTATTCCCTGGCACTCTCCAAATAGCCTCATTTGCCTACCCACTTCCCAATATAACCCATGGCAAATGTAGCCAGATGCCATGATGATGAACTGTAAGATAGATCAGTTAGACAGAGCTTAGCATAGAACTGCTACCAGCAATGGATACACCCGCAAGCAGTCATCCCCCAGATCATTCCCCAAGCAAGCAAATAAATGCCATGCAGCAACAGGTAGGGGGAAATCTATTTGAACCAGAGCACCTCTCCTTCACACACCTGTCCCTTCCAGACAACAACTCTGCCAACATCAGTCACTGGATCCTAGGGAGGAAAATATGAGAAAGAGAATGAACCTGTTCAACTACAAAACGGGGGGGAAAGTTTAAAACATTCCAAAACAATTAGAAGCAAGTGACTTGCCTCCCCCAGCACCCAGTTGGAGAGTGTTCATCAAAATAAAGGCCCACACATAGTCCAGGGGAGCACCAGTGTTTCTCCTTCTCTCATTTCTGCACAAACAATGGTAGGACAGCGGAGTTAGGTATGCATGGATCACACAAAGGACAGACCAACAATGGAAGCAAATCTTGCAAGAAATCATGAGTTTTAATAGGATCTGAATAGCAGAATATTTGCAAATAGCCTAGTAAGGTACTGCAATAACTTGCTCGTTTCAGAAGAACATTCATCACACTTGAAAGAGTTACAATGGAATATTAGGTGTGGTCACACTGCACCATTCTATAAAACTCAGGGTTAAGTATGAACAAGATGAACAACTGCAGGAACAAACAGCTCTTGCAACACTTAGTTGCATTTCAGCATGAAATAGTGGCATCTGATACTTACAGATGTTTCTGTAAAGTCAGTAAAGGGTAACATTGTCCTATTGAGTCTCCACACCAGTTCTATGCATCACCTGGCACATTCCTTTCAAAAGATTAAACTCTCGGAAACAAATTCCAAAGATACTTTAAAAATGCAACAAATATTTTTGTGCATACACTTGTTTGTATGCAATAGTTCTTCACCTGCTCGCACAGCTTGGGCTATCTGTATACTAGTACCTGTTTCCATACAAATCTTTTCTTATTCGCATAACTTGCAAGTGGAAATATCCAAAGGCTTGCATGCAAATTTTGCGCATGCATATTTGGAGTCCCTTAGACTCAGGACACCTACATACAATTCCAGGCTCAGCCACAGACTCCCTGTATGATCTTACACAGGGGCAGCTCTAGACATTTCGCTGCCCCAAGCATGGCAGCACGCCGCAGGGGGCACTTTGCCGGTCGCCGGTCCCACGGCTCCGATGGACCTCCCGCAGGCATGCCAGCGGAAGGTCCACCAGAGCCGCAGGACCAGCAGACCCTCCACAGGCATGCCGCTGAAGGCTGCCTGCCTGCCGCCCTCCCGGCGAACGGCAGAGCGCCCCCCATGGTATACTGCCCCAAGCACGTGCTTGGTGTGCTGGGGCCTGGAGCCACCCCAACCTTACATATGTGACAATCTGCCCTGCACCTCAGTTTCTCTTCTGTGAAATGAGGATAATACTTCTCTAACCTCACAAGGTCCATTCGTTATCATCAGGTATTCATATACTCTGATGAGGAGGCCATATGTGGGCCTAGACAGATACCGCATATGCTCAGATTGAGGATTCCAACACATTTCTTGGTTTTTCACTTACTGCTAAATAAAACAAAAGTGACAAACAGAACTTTAATAATCTGAAAAAAAGCATGAGGTTATAAAAATAAATTAGGAATAAATGTTTCATTGAAACACATTGGAAACTCTTCATCATTAAATGAGATACTTAAAATCTTTTTAAAATTCATCCTGAAGAAATCGCTTTGAGAATAGTGAGATTTACCAAGTCTATAGAGACGTGTCACCAGATTAACTATTCCATACGTATTTGTATTTTAAAAAGATATACTTCCCTGTTGGCTTACTAGTGACATTAGGCAGCAGTTCCATGGTCACTTTCATAGTGATGACAGTGCAATATTGCAGCTCTTTAATCAATCAAAAAACCCTCCCTCGCTTTTGATTCCTCTCGTCCAGGATATCACCACTTCTGGGATACAGTCCTCTTGGCAAGCTCCGCCAGATCTATAAACTAACTTCTCAACATGCTGTACTGCAATTGCCATTTCTAGATTAACATTGACAGGCACTAACAGAGTCTTCAAAAACATCATAAACTTCGTTTTAGAGCTGACACACAATTGCTGCTTTGTACATTATGGGAGCATACACAGAGCTGTGCAAGCATATCTAGTACTGGTCAGATAGATGCCTTTTGTCATCACCTCCAAACACTATCTTTCAATTAAGGCAGGGGGAGGAGAAAAGCCATAAGAGAGTGACTTCTAGAAGTGACCTATGTCAGGGGTTCTCAACCTTTTTCTATTTGAGCCCCCTCCACCATGCTTAAAAACTCCACTGTTTTTTGTATGTAAAAGCCAGGGCCAGCATTAGCAGGTAGCAAGCAGGGTAATTGCCTGGGACCCATGCTACAAGGGCCCCTGCGAAGCTACATTGCTCAGGCTTCGGCTTCAGCCCTCGGTGGCAGGGCTCACGGCCCTGGGCTTCAGCTTTCTGCCATGGGCCCCAGTGAGTCTAATGCTGACCCTGCCTGGCAGACCCCTGAAACCTGCTCACGGGCTCCCCAGCAGGCCCCAGACCGCTGGTTGAGAACCACTGACCTATACTACAGTGTCTGTAGGTCAGATGTATTATAGTATAAGCTACTTCTCATACATTGATGTAACCTAAATTAATAAAATAATATATAGTACTTTATAAGTGAGCAACCTGGCAGCTCAGCAGTAGTGCTCTGCACTGCCATTGAGGATATCCAGGTTCATTCATCATCGTCTCCCTCTCCAAGTCAATTGGGGCTCAAACCACCACGGAAAATCAGTCATTCATTCCAGGTGGGACAGCTTGCTTCTCGCTGCTGACGAATGTCCTATGGCTCTCATCGCCAAGTATAATCCCTTTCTCATAACTCTTAGAAAACAAGAGACCTGTGAAGACTTTTTATTAGGAACCCACAAGAGCAGTTACTCTCCAACTTCCTAACAAACTTCTCTTAACACTAGCACAGTCCATCTGAGTTGCAAGTTAAACACTGGTGCGAACTGTGGAGTTAGCTAGGATGGAGTTACATACACTCTGCAGTAGATTTACTGTATTATACATTGCCAGTGGAAAATTAAGAACTGGTGATGGGGAGGCGGGGCTTTGAATGGAATCATGTCTAAGCTTCTTACTCCAGAAAGATGGTGTTCATAATATAGAGGACCTCAAGAATAGAGGGGAAGAAGGGGGCTAATATGGAGGGAAAAGGAACAAATCTTCAGCATTCAGACAGAAACACAAAGATTTTCCCAGAAAGGAAAAATGTACAGATAAAGATATAGCATCAAATAAACCCTATACTACATAAATAAGTTGTATTTCAGTTGATTTTACTGAGGTCGTAAAAGTGATAAGTAGCAATAACAGTTATTAAAAAAGCCATCCTCTAAAGTGATCCGGACCGTTCAAAATATAGAACATTTGCTCAAATGTGTCATATCCTCACACAAAAATCATTTCAAAATAACTGAAGACGAACCATCACTATAAAATAGTTTCTTTTTTCCCTTCAAGTTATTAATCAATAGCCCTCCAGAGAATGGCAGACAGCCAATGAAAAATTCCACAGACTCATCTCTGTCTCTGGTTAACAGAAGCTACAATGTTTATCTGTCCAAAGTAAAATTCTGGGTTAAGGTAGCCGATTTAAACTTCTATAATAAGCAACCCATCTTACATCTAGGGAAAAAATATTCTAATTTTATACTGCCAGACATTCACTCATTCAGCTAATCATTACATTTGTATGTCTAGATTCTGTGCATAATACACACAGAATCTGCAACGATTCTTGTCTTTTCATTTGCACATTTCATAGCATAGCTAATTAAAAACACTACTATACTCCTTGTGTTATGTTAAGTGGAATAAAATTCAGTGTGACTAATAATAAGTTCTCCATTTTATCTATTTCCTTTAAAAAAATCATTGTTACTAATGATACCTTCTTCATTTTATCTCTCTTTTTAAAAAAAATGTACATGTACAAAAGTGGATATAAACAGTTAGGACAATGACAATGGAGAGAATGCTGCCACCTTTTGGTCTTCTGTATAAACAGCACCACAGAAAAGGCAGCAATATTTTTCCCCATTAAATTAATCTGTTTTATTTTGTAAGCATGATGATGGGTCCCACTCCTGATTGTGGGCTCCAGATGCTACCAAAGATAAATGATTTTTAATAAGAATAACATTTCAATAAGTCAATGATGCTTTTATGCTACTTGTCTATACTATATATCAATTATTTTAGTTCACATGATGTAAAGGAAAGATTTTGAATTAAGTAAATAGATAGAGCTATAAAGTTTTCTGAGTGCTGAGAAATCAGAGTTCACCAATATCTGACCTAGACATGGGATAGTAGTAGACTACCTCCAGAGTAATAAAAGCACTACACTACCATTTCTGAAAGCCAGAACATAATAAGTGCAATTATGGCTGAAAGGCAGGGGTTTTTTTACATCAGTGGCTTGCTGGCAAAATGGATAAAAATGTGAACAAGGCTATACGTTCCCTTGTTTCAGTTCTTACAAGAAGATATACTAGACCTTCCTGGGGAAATGATTTTTAATAGAAAAAAGAATTATTCCTAACAATATAAATTTGTTGGGACTAGGGGCTGGCATATTTTGGGGAAGTCACTTTCACAGAAACCCATCAAACTATTTTTGCATTCAGAAAACCATGTTAAGTTCAGGAGGAGAGGGTTTGTTTGTTTTTCAAGCACTTTTTTCAGAGGTTCCCTTTTAAAAAATAATGTCTTCCTAGCTAACAGAAAGTCTGTACTATGTATTAAAGACGAAGAACATCCAAAAAGCTAAGCCAGCACAACTGAGTGGCTGACATATATTGCCTCTCCCAGCCCCACACTCCAACCTATGCTGTTTTTGTCAGCTTCTCCTAAGTGAAATATGAACCAAACACTCAAGACTGAGCTGAACTTTCAAATTCACAATATACGCAGGAGTTTGAAATTAGGAGGATGAGTTTGCTCATTACTTGTTAGGACTCACTCCCTATAGAAATAATTTAGCTGCCTGTAAGCAGTGGATGGCCCATGGAATAGAACAGAGTTCATCTATCTGTTTTGTAAGGCTGTTCCATGTTGTGCATGCATATGACTTTAGCGCTCATATAAGGATATGATACTGAGCTCATTTTATTCTTAGAAAAGATAAAGTACATGCAGCGACAGTTCAAGCTTCTCCATACCTTCCTACCAACATACCTATCCTCTGAACTAGAAGCTCGGTGTCAAGATGTGAATGAGTGGTCTATTTGCCACGTCTATTAAGTCTAGGACAACTGGCCTGGTTTCTGGGATTTGTACGGACTGAGAACTGGATTGACGCCAACATTCCTTTCAAACATGCCTCCAAAACAATCATCATCTGGTAACTTTCAATCACTACCAACAACCTAGAGGTGAAAGGCTCTATAGCCTATTCAAAAATCCCTTGAGACATGCAGTTGTCCTTTCCTTTTCTTGTTCCTAACCCCACCAATCTCTTCTCTTCATTCTGTCTTAACAACTTTGCTCAAGATCAGGTTTCACACAGCTTACTCTTCCAACCCTTCTCCACTTGTGAGTCACAGTTATTCTGATCTCTTCTGGAAAATCTGGGGCCCTCTCCCTCATCTGGCATCCTGAAATTTGATGTTAAAAAACATTGAATTAAAGTAGATGGAGAAGGAGGAGATTTTCAAAAGCACCTAAGAGATTTAGGAGCAGAAGTTCTATTAACTTTCAATGGGGTATGTGCATCTAAATATCTTAAAGCACTTTTGGAAACTCTCTCCCATACTGCGTGAAACCTCCCTTGTTTGTTAGAAATCAGGGGGGATAGGAAAACCAATGAGAGAGAGACACAAGGCTCTGAAAACTCCATGAGTTTCATCTCACAGAATTTCCAGTCACTAGCCTTGTGACAGTAGCTACTGGAGTCAATGGATACTGAACCCCCTGTCATCTGATATTACCAATATTATTATTTGTTTGTAACATGGCCATAACCAGTGGTCCCAGTCAAGCATCATGGCCCCTGTGATAAATGAAAGAGTCGTGGGTAGCTCCCTTTTATGGACCCAGTCAGTTAGACATAAAATTCCTCTTAGTAGGTGTTCTCTACTCGCTTTACCTGTAAAGGGTTAAAAAGTCTCCCTGTGATGCATAGGTAAAAGGAAGGGAGTGGGCACCTGACCAAAAGAGCCAATGGGAAGACTAGAACTTTTTGAATTTGAAAAAAACTTCCCCTTTGTCTGTCTGTCTGTCGTTCTTGGGAAGAAGCAGAGACAGGGCTGGAACTATGCTGTAAGAAACTTGGGGCCAGGTTTGCAAAATCATCTGAATCATACCTAGAAACTCCTCATTTGAAACCCCAAATATGTAAGTAGATCAGGGAATGTCTAGGAAGACGCAATTAGGTTTATCTCTTTTTTATTTCTTTATGGCTTGTGGACTCCTCTGTGCTAACTCCAGGTGCTTTTGTTTTGCTTGTAACCTTCAAGCTGGACCTCAAGAACTCTTCTTGATGTTTAATCCTTGTATTTGCTCTTTTTAAATCTAGCAATAGCCTGAGTTTCCAGATTTTTTTTGTTGTTGTTTTAATAAAATTTATCCTTTTTAAGAACAGGATTGGATTTTTGTGTCCTAAGAGATTTGTGCGCATGTTGTTTAATTAGTTGGTGGCAACAGCTGATTTCCTTGTTTTTCTTTCTCGGGTCTTTCCCAGCGGGGAGGTGAAAGGGCTTGAGGGTACCCCACAGGAAGGAATTCCCAAGTGTGCCTTCCTGGGTTCTCAAATGGGTTTTTGCGCTTGGGTTGTGGCAGAATCTACCAATCCAAGGTCAGAGAAATGCTGAAACCTTAGGAGTTTAATACAAGCCCAGAGTGGCCAGTATTAATTGTTAGAATCCTTGCAGGCCCCCACCTTCTGCACTCGAAGTGCTAGAGTGGGGAATCAGCCTTGACAGCCCCTTTTCACTAAACATTATGCAAACTCTTCTTAAGACTGTCCCTACCCCAAAGAGATTGCTATTTAGGTTACAAAATGAAGCCCACCAGATGTACAAACCAAACAAACAGGAGGAGGCCACAGTAAAACAAGCATATCTTAGCAGAATGAACACTAGCCATAATGTTTTGCTAAGTGAATGAGGACCAGCAAATAAAGATCCAGCTCTTCCTAGCTCTCCTGGATGTCACATCTGTATTGCAGTAATGCAGGTGGGATGTACTTGGAAGGGAACCACCAGATGAGCAACAGAAAGTGACTCTTCATGCTGCTGCCCCAGCTCCCCTCTCCCTCCACAGCTCCAGTAGGAGGGGCTTCTGTAGAGTCAGGGGAAAGGGGACAGGAAGATAACACAAAAACAATACAACCCTCTCTCACACCTAGATCTATCAAGTTTTCAACCCCTCATCACAGCTGTGGAGGAAACAAGTTGGCCTACAGTTAAACAACCACTCGTATCTATGTGTCAGAACAGCACAAATAATGACAAATAGCAGCAAGTAATGACCATAGTTATTCACAGTCATGTTTGAGGAGATTATTTAACAAGGCCAAGGTTACTACTGTCTATTAGACTAAATTATGTAACGGTGTTACAATCAACAGCACAAACATTGGGTGGGGGGTTGCATTATTTTGAGCAATGGGGTAAATGACTGGCATTTTTGGAGGAACTGGATCTCACCTGCTATAAAGAGTCTGGGCTTAGCCCTGGAAAATAAAACATTTCTCTTGCAAAGGATTTTGTCATATCAGGTAAATTCTGAGGCGGGATACTCTGTTCAATAACCATATGCTTGCATAGGCATGTATTGCTATGGACACATTGGGCTAGATTCACTCCACATGGCACAGGGAAGTAAATTGTTCCTGCTTGTGCCAAAGACCTGTGCCATGTTTCAGAGGGCATTCATAGTGAGAGGGCAGGTGAAGTTTTCATCATTGCCCTCTCTTGGGTGGGCTATTCCATAGATATTGCTTGGGCCTCCAGATGAGCCATGGAAGAGTCTGCCAAGTAGATTGGCTGGATCAACATATTATTTCACCAGTGCCTCACCTTTTGGGCCACATTGGCCCCCAGCTTTAAAATAATTCAGCCATTTTTCCTCCTTCAGCAAAACAACGTCTTGAGCTACCAAAACCTCCCTTAGGACAAACTTTTTGCTGCTAGGGCCATGGCATGCTTGTGTACAGCCACAGAAGCTATTGTTAAATGGAAGTGAATCTGGCCTGTTGAGTAAGACACTATAACTTCCTCTTTGGGTCCTGACATCTCAAAGTGTGTGCAGGGCTAGAAGAAAATCCATAGATCTTATGTCTTGGTCCTGCAGTATCAAATAGCACAGGAGAGAATTATACTTAAGACTAAAGGTGCCCTCCATTCCCATAAGTAAATGTCGCTGATGACCATGGGTACAACTGAAGTCCACTCTCACATGAAACTAATGATTTTCTTTATGAGATAAACATAGAACATGCATCCATTTCCTACAGCATTATGAATATGTCCCTTATTTGCTCAAATTAAACCAAGACCAATACCTGCTTAGAATTCTCATCACTGCAGTCACCAGACTGCACTATAGTTGCAAAAACAAACACGAACTCTGGAAATGTGGTTGACCAGAATAAAAATATTGAAAGAAATGGAGCCACATGCATCTGTATTAGGCTTCCACTTTTAAAACTATTTATTTATTTACTAAGTTTAACAAGCTAACAAATCCTTGTTGTGTAAATATCTGAAATACAGGCAACACTCGACTTTACAATGTTCGACTTATGATGAATGGCACTTACAACACATCTGAACTGACATCCTGATTTGACTTACAACAATTGTTTTTGACTTTACAAAGCTCGGTCCCACAATGGAGTGGATTGCGGTTCCGAGTTACAACACTTCGACTTACGATGCAATTTTCAGGAACCAATTGTGTTGTAAGTCCGAGGACTGCCTGTAAAAGAATCATTACAACAGTTAGCTTTTGTTTAAAGAGACATAATACAGGTATATAATCATATCTTTTATTTAACAGGGTATTCATATTACAGAGTGAGCATCATTACAATGCCTATAATATGTCATGTCTAGGGATTTTTACTGAGTGAAATCTCTATATACACATGTTGAACAGACCTGATACTCTATCAAAATATCAATATTCAAGAAAATTGGATAACTGTTCTGGGGTGGAGTGTTTTGTTTGTTTTGGTTTTTTCCAGGTGAATGTACTTTATGTGAGTGTTGAATAAAAGGTAATCAAATATCTAAGCATCTATCTGCCCTCTGTCTGTTTTGCTGGGTACATAACTGGTGCATTTTTTCCATAACCGCCAATCTTTTTCAACCATTCCTCTATGGTGGGGTTATTTTACTTTTACCATCCATAGCCTACCAATAGCTAGCAGATGAGAGATTAATTCTTCATTTCCTCCTGTGTGACCATTTCCTCTAAGAAACCTCAGCAGGATTACCGAAGGATCATTTGACATAATAAAATATCCAACAATTTATAGTATTTGGTTACGGATTATATCCCAGTACTCTCTAATGAGTGGACAAGTCCCCCATATATGCATAAAATCCCTTACCACAATTTATCCAACATTTATCCCCATTCAATCAGTGTGTGTGTGTGTGTATATATATATGTATTGAACCTGTCTGATATGAGGTACCATTGAAGCAGCATCTTTAAGAAATTTTATTTTACTGCTACACAATGAGGTTTCTGGTCCTCTTTTCCAGATCAAATTCCATTCCTCTAGGCTAATTTGTTTATCCGGGTCCTTTTCCCAGGTTTTTTTTTTGGGGGTGGGGGTGGGGGGGAGGACACAGGAAAATTGCAAAGATTGATATCAATTAATCGTAATTTTTTGTTTCCCAATTGATCAGATGGCATCACTTCTATTCAAATTAATTTTCTATATAAAACAAGTTTTCTAGAAAGTTGAGAAATATAATGCCCAAAATGCAAGTACTGGTACCTGTGGAGAGTGGGCTAGTTAATGTTATTTTTGATCTCTAAATAAAAGTTAAAAAAATTCTTTACTCGAATAGCTGGCCAACCATGTGTATTGCATGGCTCTCACAATCTTTGAAGCTCTCTGGTTCACGATTTGGGTTAAGATCTGGCTTATTTGCAATTGGCGAGGGGAAAAAAGTTCTCTCTCTAGTTCTATTCCAAACCTATAGAGTAGCCTTTGCTAAAGGATGTGTGAAAATTTCTGGAGGGTCTGATTTTTTTTTTTTTAATTTATGGTAGCCCAGTGATGTTTACAGCATTCTTGTTCAATAAAGACCCAGCGTTTGACTGGGTTAGAGTGCCCCCAATCTATTACCGCTTTGAGCTGGCTGGGTTTGATAGTTCCACAGAATATTTGGAACAGCTAGTCCACCCTGTTTAATAGGTCTGTACAAAGTATCTGCTCTCAGTCTTGGTCTTTTCTTATTCCACCTAAATTCTAAGACCATCCTCTGTATGCCTGCTAGGGTTTTATCTGGGATTATCCCAGAAAGATTTAGAAACAAGAAAGATATCCTTGGCAGGATGTTTCATTTTGATTGTGGGTGAGGTAATGTCTTTTATTTGATCAACTTCTGTGGCTTCCCAACCAAGAAATGGCATACTTCCCTGAGCACACCAAGTCTTTTGTTCACTTGCTGAAGTAGTGGTTTGATATTTAAATCGTAGAGTTCTTCTAGGTTGTTTGAGATTTGAATTCCCAGATATCTTATAAAATTTGCTGCTCAATTTGTACCTAAATGTTTTCTGGAAGAGTGACTTTCATGCATCTGTATTAGATTAACAATTGAACTGTTAGAGGAATGATGAGCCCAATGTGATGAACTGATTTTAAAAAATAAATTTTATGAAAACAATTTGTATATCTACTGCAACTCATGATCTCGTCCCAGCTCTGCTGTATTCTCTTACCTTTGGTATTTGTCACCTTCTTTTGTAACACTTATGCGGGGGCGGGGGGGCGGGGGGGCAGGGACTGTTCTATCAATAATTCAGTTTAACTTTAAAATAAAAGGTTAGTTACTAAAAAAAATCTGAGGAAAGATAAATGCCATTGAAGTTAGCCTTGGATAAAGAGGTCTGTTTAATTTAATGTCAATAGCTTTCTATTCATTATGCATTTTAATACGGGCAAGAAAGCTACATCATTTTAACTTACATAGTAAAATAAAGAGAAGGAAAGGTGGTAACTGTTATGCCAAGTTCAAAGAAAAGGTTGACAATGAATTTCATAATTTTGGCATTCGCTATCACATCAGTGTTACCTTTTCATATGCTCTTGATCTGATGAATTCATTAATCAGAGTTGATTAAAATAATATAACTTTTCAATGTATTTGAAGTTGAAAACAATCACAGAAAAGACTGAATCTGAAGGCAGCTATTTTCACTATTGCTTCAGATCCAAAACACTTCAAAAAGTGAACAGAAAATATGGCAAAAGCAGCCTTCTTGTCTACAGTATTTACATGCTTTACATACTTTAAAAATATATGGCTTATTAATGACTGATTTTTCAACCTCCCCAATAAGCTATTTTATTAACATGACAGTCCGTTACTTACAAGTGTCAAGCAATTCCTTACTGTGCATGTATCCTTTAAGATGTTTAATATAAAAGATAGTACAGTATTTATACCCCTCACAATAAGAGAATGGATTGTTTTAAGGTTATACGGCCCAGTTGTGACAAAAAAAAAGAAGGAACCTTACAAAATGATAAATATTTTCATTAAAAAACTTTAAAACTAAAAGTTCAAAGATATGTTCGCTTCTCTTATATCTTGTCAAAACATGACTTAGGACCCAAAACTAATCTACTTTCAATTTTATTCCATATTTCAGAGCTGTCATAGTACTCAGCAGAGAGTATTGGAATACGATCATTTTTTATTTTGTTGATGTTACCGACAGCTTTATTTCACAAAGCAATCTTATACTATGTCTACCAGTGGCAGGTCACAAAGGTCAAACAGTCTATCCTTACAGGTAGAGCTTATTAAATGGCACGTCTATTAAACCCAAAGGACAACATAAAGAAACATTTCAGCAAAATACTTTTAACATAGTTCAATGAAGATATGAGTCAAAACGATAGTAAATAATTTAAACTGAAACCAATAAGGAATTGTTGTGTTTTACAAGCATCTTCAAAATTATGCTTCAAAGACAATAGTAAGAATGAGGATTTTCAAGGTACTGACATTTACAACTATGTCTCTAAGTGACTAAATCAAGCTATATTTATGCTATCTAGGACTGTGTTTTAATTATATGTTAAATTTAAAATCATCATCAAATTTTGGGTAATAATTTCCTTCAAAGCTATCTTCATGTCAGCTTACCAACCACTATACTGAAACATCATGGGATAATTTTTAAGAAACAACCTATTTGTAGTTATTTGTTTTAGAATGACACTTAAAGAGATCACTTCCTGGCTTTGGAAATAATTCAGTAATGTATGTCAAAAGAATGAACTCTAAATAAGGAAAATGTGTGGACTTTACATGATATTACATGAATGTTTTAACTGAAAAGGATGTATGTGTTTTCTGGGGCCAGAAGAAAATATTTATTGATACATAACTGATTTTATCTGTTTTTCTGGCATCATTTGATTGTTGTGGTATTTCCCTGTGACTTAACCTATCATATGTTAGACCTTACTCTTTCAGTATTTATGTTTGCATAATCGTATTTACAAAAGAGGAACAAAAATAGGACATCTGTAGGATGGAAAGGTTATATATTCAAATACAGACTCATATTAGTTATCTTTAGACTTACTTTGATTGGAATGCAAAGGTTAAGTATTTTTAACTGACTTTTTAAAAACCAGTACCTGAATTTTGGTAACCATGGTCTCTTATATGGACTCTGTTGGATGAAGTACTTGATCCACTGTTACCAGTAGGTTCACCTAGTCAGATAATTAATAAGATACGGAAACATAAAACATGAGTTGTTAAAGTTTACAATTACCTTCCCTCACAGCTTCACTTTAAATGCACTGTCCTTGCTTTAACACACAGTAAATCATCTACCTAAATGTATTTGCACCCAATCATTTTTTAAAGTCACAATCTTTGTAGTGTCAACTTGTCAAGGGTCAAAGGGAAGAACGGGCAAGATTCCCAAATCAATCTGCTTGTAGAAACTGTCTCATTTCATTTCAAATTACCTGCTGTGGCTGAAGCAGGCTATGGACAAACTGCCTTCCTCCATAAACCATGACAGCACAGGTCGAACTTATGTGATCATTCATAAGGGGCAAGTCATGCTGGGTCTGTCATTAACTACTTTTAAACTGCTGTGCAGGGTTAAGTGATCTTGCAGGGCAGCAGCAGATATAAATACTATTTGGACAGTTTAATGTCAAGAGACAACTCCTCTGGGATTAAAACTGTGTAACCCAATAGTGCAGTTGTCGATATAAGGATAAAGGTACTTTGGGGCTGTTTCTTAGAGTCATGACTTTGCATGTGTTTTGTATGTTATTCAGATCTCAGACCCAGAATACAGCTGTATAAATTGCTTTGTAACAGACTCCCTGAAAATATTAAAATAACTCCAGCCTCTTGGTGTTCAAATACTTGTGATCTTCTAAGTAAGCATTCTCAGATGGTCTCCTTCTGTCCTTGTGAAACTGACCAACACATGAGAGAACACTGCTAGTTTAAGCACATAAGTATGTTGCAGCAACTAATCGTACACTGGGCTATATGATCAGTGGTCAAATGGAATACTACGCAATCCCTCCCAACCACCCTTGACCATCGAAGCAGCCATCCAGGAACAAACACCCCTCACGTAAACACACCCATTCATCCCTTGGAAAACGTTGGTCATGTCAACCTTCCTGAGCTAGATCCCAGGAAGAGGACTAAAGCTGAACATGGTCCCTTAAACTGGACCCTGCCACTTTTGGCCCCTTCATCTAAAGAAGAGTCATTAGACCTGTCTGCAACTAAGATGTAAAGACAAATGTCATTCAAAACAAAATATCAAGGGATATTAAAAGGTGAATAGAAATACTACCACTTTGCCCTTTTACAGCAGCTTCTATCCGAGCATTTCAAACCTAACATAACTTGCAGGTTACCCCCAGTGCTGGATGCTAGTGAATAAGATTCAGGTTCATTAAGGGTTGCCTGCCTGCCTGCCTGCAAGTTTTATCCAGTTCTATTGGTTATTTAAATAAAAGCTACAACATATTTGATTTCCAAACCATATCTCTATTTGAAGATGGGCGCTCAACATTTGGAAAAGGGTAAACAAGTGTATATGATTGTTTTTGTATCGATGTTAAAATGCTTTTATGGTGAGTCCCTGGCATTCAGTGAACTACACTGATACTGAGATCAATCTCAAAGCACTCTATGGACCTTTGGGAGCTAAAAACAAAGCAAGCCCTGCAAATGTGGCACCAGAATGATCACTAACTTACAATAGTCAGAAGGATCAAAGTAATTCTTACCTGTGTGGACCTTTACAGAGTATTTTTCAAATGAGTTTAATATGCCAATGGCATATGATTGAGAAATTAATTAAGGCTGAAGGACTTCTGGGAGATGTTTGATATAGTCAATTCAATCTCATATGGAATATATAAACTGGACAATTTTGGATGTTATCATGCTAACCTGCAGCTATGTGCACTACCTTGAAAAGTATTCTTGACAACAACTGCAGTTCAAAATGAAGTATAGAAAACCCCTTATGTTTCATTTCAAGTAGCATTCTTGCTCCAAATAGACTTACAGTTATTTTACATTCAAATAAAGCCTGACAGATGATGTCTCTGGGAAGAACACTTCAGCAATAGCATGTGCGTGAAGGATTCTTGAGTGAAATAACTAAAGTTTGAGTCACATTCTGTACTAACAATCAGACCTGTGGCCCCACAGTAACATCCACAGAGATCTTCAGAGAAGTTGAGCTTTCCACAACAGCTGTATTCTTTGCATTAATCTAGTCATACAATGAGCTAACATGCAAACTAACAGGAATACCTTAGGATATACGCTATTCCTGAAACCCTCCAGAGAAAGAATTACAATTTAGGGAGCTGATATAAAGTAGCAGTTTTAAATAATGAGTAGGGCTGACTGACTTTTCCCCACAAATGGTTATAGTGAATTGAAGACAATTCTAATACAGCAAACATAATTAAAATGCAGAGGGGAAAAAAGCTAGCACTGCATACAAACTTACTGAAGCAGCATGCAGGAAAACAAAACACAGTCACTGCACCAAAATAATAATGATATTTATAATGTTGATCAGTTAAGGACTGCAGATGCTTCTGTGAATATTAAATTCACATCCCAAATGTCACCAGTTTCACAGATGTTAGGCTGCTGTTCAGGAAGACAGAACACCACGTGTCAAAATTAGAAGAAGAAATTTGTTGGACATATCATTAAAAACTTTGGTCCAAATCCTGCAGATCATAGCCCTGGTCTATACTACAGGGTTAGGTCGATTTTAGCTGCGTTAGGTCGATTTTATAATGAATGCGTCTACACAAGCAATCCCATTCCGCCGACCTAAAGGGCTCTTAAAATCGACTTCTGTACTCCTCCCCAGTGAGGGGAATAGCGCTAAAATCAACCTTCTGGGTCAAACTTGGGGTTTGCGGACGCAAATCAATGTTATTGGCCTCCGAGAGCTATCCCAGAGTGCTCCAAAGTGACCGTTCTGGACAGCACTTTCAACTCAGATGCACTAGCCAGGTACACAGGAAAAGCCCCAGGAACTTTTGAATTTCATTTCCTGTTTGGTCAGTGTGGTGAGCTCAGCAGCACAGGTGACCTTGCAGTCCCCCCAGAATCACAAATGAGCTCCAGCATGGAGTGAATGGGAGACACTGGATCTGGTTGCTGTATGGGGAGAAGAATCTGTGCAGGCAGAAGGTCGATCAAAAAGAAGAAATACTAATATATATGCCAAAATTGCACAGGGTATGATGCTACAACAGGGACACACAGCAGTGCCACGTTAAAGTCAAGGAGCTGAGGCAAGTCTACCAAAAGAGAAAAGCAGCAAATGGTCACTCTGAGTCAGAGCCCCATACATGCCGCTTCTATGATCAGCTGCATGGCATTCTAGGGGAGAACCCTACCACCACCCCACCACTGTCCGTGGACACCTGGAAGGGGGGAGTCTCACACAACACGGAGGAGGAAGTGTGGATGAGGAAGTGGAGGAGGAGGAGAATGCGCAGCAGGCAAGCGGTGAATCCATTCTCTCTGGAGGCCAGGACCTTTTCATCACCCTGGAGCCAATGCCCTCCCAAGGCAGGATCTCCACCCTGAAGGCAGAGAAGGCACCTCTAGTGAGTGCACATTTGTAACCGCACTACAGGGTTTAAAAGTAATTGTGTTTAATGTTTGATTTGCCCTGAGACTTGGGATGCATTCCCAGCCAGTACAGCTACTGGAAAAGTCTGTTAACGTGTCTGGAGATGGAGTGGGAATCCTCCAGGGACATCTTCACAAAGCTCTTCTGGAGATACTCTGAAAACCTTTGCAGAAGGTTTCTGGGGAGGGCTACCTTATTTCATCCTCCACAGTTGGACACTTTACCACGCCAAGCCAGTAGCAAGTAGTCTTGAATCATTGCAGCACAAAGCCTGGCAGTGAATGGTCCTGGGTTTGGGTCGCATTCAAGCAACATTCGGTCTATATCTTTCTGTGTTTGCCTCAGAAGAGTGATATTCATGGTCACCTGGTTGAAACAGGGGAATTTTTGTAAGGGAACAGTAAAAGGACCCCGTTCATGCTGGGCTGTTTGCACTTGGCTAAAAGGGATCATCCCAGAGAATAACCACGCAGTGGGGGGGAGGGGTGAAAGGATCATTCCAAATAGCCATGCGGAGGGGTGAGGGGAGGTGTGCGCTGCACATCCACTCGAAACCGCAGCCCCTCCTTTTAAATGGCAAACCCAATTGGCATTGCTTGCTATGGGAAAGGAGGGAGCTGCAGTTTGAAAACATTCCCACATGTTATGAATGCGTAAGAAGCCAAACCCGCATACCCTTTGGTTTATCATGGCTGCCTGGAAACTGAATTCTGTTGCCCAGCCGTGTGTGATGTGTCACCATACCGGCAGGCGTTCAATATAAAAGGCAAAATGCCTTTGTTTTCAGAAATGTATCATCTTAAATTTTACTCTTTTTTCCCCTCCACAGGTGCAAATTTTTCTATGCTCCCCCATCATCTCCATCCCTGAAGTTATTGCAGATTAGAAGGCGGAAAAAACACACTTGCAGTTACATGTTTTCCAAGCTCATGCAGTCCTCCCCCACTGATAGGGCACAGCTGAATGCATGGAGGCTTTCACTGGCAGAGTCCAAGGAAGCATTAAGTGAGCATGATGAGAAGAGGCAGGATGCAATGCTGAGGTTAATGGGGGGAGAAAACGGACATGCTAAGGCATCTGGTGGAGCTGCAGGAAAGCCAACAAAAGCACAGACCACCACTGCATCCACTGTACTACCGCCTGCCCTCCTCTCCAGGTTCCATATCCGCCTCACCCAGATGCCCAAGAATGCCGGGGGTGGGGAGGCTCCGGGCACCCAGCTGCTTCACTCCAGAGGATGGGCCAAGCAACAGAAGGCTGTCATTCAAACAGTTTTTATTTGTAGTGTGGCTACAATAAGCAACGTGGCCTTATCCTTCCCTCCTCCCCCAATCCACCCTACCCCACCTGAGATTAGTTATCTCCCTCTTTTTTTAATTAATAAAGAAAGAATGCATGGCTTCAAAACAATAGTGACTTCATTTTCTTTGTCAGCTGTGATCGAAGGGGGGAGGGTGATTGGCTTACACAGAATAAAAATCAACAAAGAGGGCGGGTTTGCATCAAGGAGAAACACACACAACTGTCACATCGTAGCCTGGGCAGTCATGAAACTGGTTTTCAAAGCCTCTCTCATAGGCAGCGCGCCCTGCTGCACTCTTCTAATCACCCTAGTGTCTGGGTGGTCAAAATTGGCAGTCAGGTGATTTGCCTCAGCCTCCCACCCTGCCATAAACAGCTCCACCTTACTCTCACAGATATTATGGAGTACACAGCAAGCAGTAATAACAATGGGAATATTGGTTGCGCTGAGGTCTAACCTAGTCAGCAAACAGTGTCAGTGCACTTTTAAACATCCAAAGGCACATTCTACCACCATTCTGCACTTGCTCAGCCTATAGTTGAACTGCTCCTTACCACTGTCCAGACTGCCTGTGTATGGCTTCATGAATCATGGGAGCAAGGGGTAGGCTGGGTCCCCCAGGATAACTACAGGCATTTCAACATCCCCAACAGTAATTTTCTAGTCTGGGAAGTAACCAGCTGCTTAAACACCTTGGAGCTCCTAAAGATGCGAGCATCATGCACCTTTCCCGGCCATCCCATGATGATGTCAGTGAAACGTCCCTTGTGATCCACCAGTGCTTGCAGCACCATTGAGAAGTACCCCTTGCGGTTTATGTACTGGTTGGCAAGGTGGTCCGGTGCCAAGATAGGGATATGTGTTCCATCTATTGCTCCACCACAGTTAGGGAATCCCATTGCAGTAAAGCCATCCACTATGACCTGCACATTTCCCAGAGTCATTACCAATATCAATAAATAATCATACTCATGGCCAGTCCCTCCCTACTTCCAAGTCCAAGTCCTCTTGCCCAACCAGACTGTCTTACCCCAGCTCTCAGTCCTGGTCTCCATCTCCCTCTTTGCCAGCCTCCAGTCTCAGTTTCCACCATCCCCAAAGCTTCCTGTCCCAATCTACTCTCCTCACAGCTCTCATTCTTATTCCCTCCACATTCAAATCAGGTAGCTTCCTCCACTGATGCCTGGGCCCAGCAAAGAGGTCACTGAGAGCACAGGAGAGACAGTCTCCCTGCTCTTAGCTCAGATGGTTGCCCAAACCTATACCTAGCATGGCCTACAGCAACCCAGTGCTTCAGCTGTAGGGAAAGTCCTGCTCAGTCCTAGACTGCAGCATGCCAGTGCAGATGGAATCTTTGGGGAATTCAGCTGTTAGAATCTAATAAGTCCCTACTGAACATGTGCAAACTGATTTTTTCAAAGGCTTCTAACTTGGCCATATTTGGGCAGATTTTCACAGGGATGGTAAAAGAAAAAAGGCCTGCTAAAAGTCAAGTCTCTATCAAAAGCATGGAGGTGCTAGAACAAAAGGTCCGGATTTTTTAATGTAGGCAAAACAGTGCATATTTCCCTAGATTTAGTCTCGAAAATGGCTAAACCATTTTGCCTCAGCTTTTCCAGAAATATTCAACCTGAAGTAAACACCTAGCATGGAGAATTTCAACCTAAGTGATTGTAGTTTGACAAATTATAATTAACTGAAAACAGAATCTTATAATGGGAAGTGTTGGGCAACCTTAATAGTAGATGGTACTACCAGCCTTTCCTATAATATTGGAGCTATAGTTATAACATCCGTAGATTGTACGCTCCGTGGAGCTGATACAATCTTTATAGTGTTTGGAAATCACCTAGTGCATGGTGGGTACTGCTGCCAAACAATCATTTAAACCTACAGCTAAAGGGTAATCAGTGCAGCTCAGTAAATAATGGTATAATGCAAGCATTTTCTATATTTTATAAAGTTAAGCATGCTGCCTATAGGTAAACAATGGAGAAAGCAGAAAGATGGGCTACAAAATTATTCATATTATTATATGAAACACAGATGTTTAACGTTTTAGCAGCTAAAATGGTTAAATGATTCCAGATTATTTATATGCAGTGTTATCATAGCCACGTCAGTCCCAGGTTATTAGAGAGACCAGGTAAGTGAGGTAATATCTTTTATTGGACTAACTTCAGTTGCTGAGACAAGTTTTTGAGCTTACACACACACACACACGCTCTTCTTCCAGTCTCACTCACCAACAAAAGTTGATCAAGTAAAAGGTATTACCTCACTCACCTTGTCTCTCCAGGTATTTTAGATATGTAATAACTGATAGCAACATGACAAAGATAAAAAAAACACTATTAGAGGAGATTCTTGAATACTGGCATCTACAAACATTTTATGAAGGTGAAAGCAATGCAGACCATTTTCTAACATTCAATCAAATCCAAACATGCACAGTCAGAATGCAAATTGAGTTTTAAGACCACATTCTGGGTTCAGTCTACAAATGCTTAAAACCTCCTCTTTTCTCCCTCCTGGCCCTAAAGGTAGACTAAAGAACTCCCCAAATTTACACACCTTGTACTCTCCCTTTGCTGTGGTCTTGCAAAGCATCCATCATCCTTTTGACCAAAGAGGATGGAAGAGGATGCATTTTGTTGTTTGTCGGGGTGCAGCAAGTTTTATGCTTCCCGAGAAGGTGGATTACCAAGAGCACTCCAGCCACGGAGTCTGGGTGCTCCAGTGTGGACACCTCAAGAGTTAGGGCGCTCAGGGCTGATTTAATGCACTCCAACTCACAAGTATAGCCAAGGCTTGCAGCTTGGTTTCCTCTCTCCTACCATTGAGCAGGAAAGTGTAAGGTTCGATACTTACTCAGCTGTTCACCCAATTCCTCCTACAAAATACCCTATCATCCATATATTTTAGCAAGTAATTATGGATACAATTCCCTACATCTTTTCCAGAAATTATTATAAATAGTGGTAAAAGGGCAGAATTCGTAGCAATCTATTCTTTTTTATAAAACTTGTAACATTTCATTAATTATTTCAATTTACTTACAAAGCCTGGAATCCTCACAAATCATCACTACGCCCGCTAAAAGTTGCAAGTTTTGTTTTTTCATTCTGCTGCTGTAACATGTTAATAGTAAAAATGAGTAATGCTTACTGTGATAGTTGTATTAGAAAAACAAACTACATTTTTACCTTATTTGGATCTAATGATTTGTTTGTCCTACAGATATCATTAGGTCATTGCTCATATGGAGGAAATCACTGAAGCAATCAGAAGACCCAAAAAACCTCAAGAAATCCTTGAACAGATGACCCTATGATCTAAATTAGTCTGACATAGTAAGAATTGCATCAGACATAATGTGTGTGACTACAGGGATGATGATGATAATCTGAAACAATGAACTACAATTCCACTAAATAATAAACTCTATTACAGGAATTTCCCTGGATCTTCCATGAAGACTGTCACTTATTATGTCCCTTGGGGCTCAATCTTTTCAGCTTTGTTTATATAGCACAATGAGAGGTTATATGATGCTAATGCATTCGGCATCACCAATATGTAACACTGTATCAGCAAGCCATATGGCTCCTTAACAAATGGGGCTGGCACAGTCTCCCTGATGACAGTGTGTCCAAATAAAGTGAGGACCTGGATGAAAAGTAGCTGGCACAAGTGTCAATCAGAAGTCAAGCTGGCTGGCAGGGGAAAGCACTTTGAAGAAATGACTGGAGCTAATAAGACTCACGTTAGCAATATATTATTATTTAGGCCTGATCTACACTAGGAAATTAGGTTGGTATGACTACATCGCTCAGGAGTGTGAAAAATCCACATCCCTGAGCAACACCATTAAACTGAACTAACCCCCAGTATAGACAATGCTAGAGCCACAAGAGAACTTTCTCATTAACCTAGCTACCATCTCTCAGGGAGATGGATTACCTACGCTGACAAGGGAACCCCTCCTGTTAGCATAGGTAGCGTCTTCACTGAAATGCTGTAGCTGCAGCTTTGTAGAGTTTTAAATGTAGACAACCCCCTATATTCCTCTTGCGGTGGGGGAGGACTTCAAGGAATTTCTCCCTTTTCCCCCCCCAAGACATTTCTGGGGACATCTCTCACATAATATATATTTGATTTTGTATTAAATTATTAAACACATTTGTGTCTTACTGTAGGGACAACTGTTATCTGTTGAACACTTTGGGAAATTCCCTTGAGATTCTCATTCAAAATCTGCAAAATTCTGCAGATGATTAACTTCAAAGAATGGACCAATTTTTAAACTCTCTTGCAGGTATGCTTCTGAATGAAGATAAGTGAAAAATGACACAAAGGTGGCTCTAGCAATGTTGCTTCATTAGTAAGTACACCTAATCATTCCTGAAGCAATTCAAATGATGCAACAGCAGGCAGCAAAGTGGAAGACACAAGCCAATTTTTTCTTCAACGTTGCTGATCGCTAATGAGACTGGTCATTGCAGAATTATCTGCTGAATTACCAGAGGTAACTTTCAGAGGTAATCTCTAATGCACAAACTCCAATGGGGTTGATGCAGAAGCTTGTAGAGATAAAAGGGTTTGTGTTCTCTCTTGCAATTCATACAGAATTGCGAAAGAAAGAATGTGACTGAATTGTTTCCAATCTCTTGGAAAACACATCTGACACAAATAGAGACTATACATGGAAAAAAGTGGAGAGAGAATGTCCCAATCAGGAAAAACTCCCTGTTACTTCAAGGAGAGAGTGTTCTCACTAAACTCTTCAGAGTGTGTGGGGGGGATAGGGTGGGGGGGGTGGTTTCTTTTTTGTATTCGAATAGGAATGCTTGTTCACTAAATCGCTTCACTTAACACTTCCCAGAGGCATGGAAGAGTCCAGATTCTGATCTCACATACTGCTGTGAGAATCAGGAGAAATTCCACCGAAACCCATAATATTACTCCTGATTTACAGTGGTGTAAATTAGATCAGAATCGGTCCAGCCTGAGTGAATAGTTTACACTTTTGCTGTAACTATTGTTTGACTTTTCAGCAGAGCTGGTTAAACAAAAGCAACACTGAAGCTTAAACAAGGTTTGCATTGTAAAGTCTGTTGTCACAATGGGAAAAGCAAATAAGCTCTCAGAAAAAGGTTCTTCAGAAAAATCCTAAAATTAAAAAGGGGCTAATTTTCTTATACTCAGCAGTCATTTTCCAACATCCTGTTTGTAACCTTATCCTAAGGCCTTGTCTAGACACGAACCTGCACTGATTTAATTAAACTGTGTCAGATAAACCAGTGGAAACCTCGGTGTGGGCATCCTTATTTCTCTTTGAATTGCTTTTTTCAGTTTGGCTTAAACCTCTTTCTACCTGACAAACTCATTAAAGCTGAAATATGAATAGCAACACAGCCTTTTTCACTGGTGTAATTAAATCAGTTTAAAATCACACTCAAGTTAACCCAGTGTGTACACAAGTCCTCAGTCCTTAAATACATCTAAATCAAAATCTAAACTAATTTCTATACAGTATTTGGACTTCAGTGGTGAACTGCAGCTAGACGTTCAAACTACATGTTGATTTCCCCAATAATAAGGTGTATAGGAGCATTCAACACACAACGAATTTCACTGTAACCTTTATTTTAAACAATCATTCCATTCAGCTCCCAAATGTGCTGACAGACCAGAACTCTATATCACATCACATATAGGAGCAATTCCAATTGAGCTGGTCCATCAGTACTGAGATATATTAGTCTATGTAAAATAATAAATGTTTCAAAACTGACTACTGAAATAAGAAGCCAGCTCCACTTGTCCCGATTCTGATATCACTTACCCTCATTGAATGATACGTTCTGGGGCAGCCCAACAACCAAGAGCCAGATAGAATAACTCTTGATTTTTTAAAAATACTTTTTTTTAAAATAGGAGAAGCTGAATGCCCCTCTTGACCTTCAGTCCATCCAAGCACGTTTATTTCATTTCTGGTAAACTATCTGCATTTTTCCTTAATTAAGGTGGGGGGGTCACACTGGCTCCATAACCTATTAAACAAATATCTACTTTAGTCATTCAACTATGTCTCCAGATCACTTCAGAGAAGATATTCCCCTCACCAAATACCATCTCCTCCCAGATCCTCCTCTAATGTTTCTTACCTCTAATAAAATATTAATAGTCACCAATGCCAGCTGCTGTAGTCCACTACAGTTGATTTTGCTTTAAAAACCTACCAGCAGTGAAGAGATGCTATGCTCCATAATGTTTCCCCCTTTGGCATGCAATGTAATCAAAGTCACCTCCAATAGTGAAAGCTTTACAGAATATAAGATTTCTATGGTGCAGGCAAAATGAGACAGCTGTGTCAGCAGCTGGCAGTAACGTTTAGCAATGCTAGTGGTTATTTATTATTTTATTTATTAAGATGTCTAATTACAAAAGTCTCAGAGCTTATCTGCAACGTTTAAAAATGATACATAGTTCTTAATGACTAAATCCAGCAAAGAGAAAAGCCTGCACCTCTCCCAAAATAAATGGAATGAAATGCCTAGACCTACAGGTAAAAACAGGAGAAAAGATGGCCCTTACACTGTACACACTAAAAGTCATCATACGAGTGATCTGTTGGACCAGCAAAGGAATCTAAGCAGAGCTGAGGCTATTAACAGGGAAGGGTTCAGGGAAAGAAAGAGAAAGATGGGGTGGAGCAGATAGCAAAAGCATGGTAATGAGGCAAAAAGTTAAACAGGGAGAAGACAGAGGGAAAAATCTCAACTTCTAGATTTGTATGAAGATCATTGCATGCCACCTGAATCTGTAATAAAATTCTGCCAGGAAACTGTAGATAATACTGCACAGAATTTTTTTTAAACTGAATAAGGACGTGGACAAGCAGTTTCAGGGGTTCTTAAAGATGCAAAATACTTTTCATAATATTCCAATTAGCAAAGTGTCTATATTTTGTTCTTTGAAATAAATACAGAAGGTTACTTCCTATTTTGGAGGAGGTTTGCCTTTTGTAAATCACACACTTAATCTTTAAATAGATCAAAACCTTGTGTCATAGTAAGATAGAAGTTTGACAGAAAACATTTTATATTTTGCTACCACTAATTATTACTAGAACCATCTGTGCTCCTGAGGGCTAAGTAACCACTGCTGCTAAAGCTTGCTGAGTTCTGTGTCTGCACTGCAATTAAAAGGACCCTATGAGGTGGGAGGGTCTCAGAGCTTGCCCAAACATCTATATCACAGTTAAACAGCCCCTCAGGCCAGGCCCCACAATCCCGAGTTAGCTGGCTTGTCCAGCTGCAGATGTCTGTCTGCAGTGTAGACGTATCCTAAGTCAGATTTTAATGTTTCCAGTTAGGTTCAAAGAAATACACTTTTTTTAAGCACTGGGTAAACACCACCATCCACTTTTTTAAATATCACACTTGTATCTGAAAATTCAGTACCTACTCGAGTTGCAAGTTAACACCTAAAATTACTCTAGCGTAAAGTGTTAGGAAAAAGTAATTCTCCATTTTTTTCAGTTTTTATTTGTGCATTCAACAGCACTTTGTGAATAGTTAGTTTTGTTGTTCCCCTATTAAGTATTCTCCACACTGAGAATATTTACAAAAATATCCCCACTGGTACTGACTCCTTTCCATTTGAGAACCTGTCCAGCAATGTTGAAAGCCTTAATGTAAACTCTTCCTGCAACTGGACCTGTTTTTACCATCATTTCACTTAGAATTACTTTCAGCATGTTTAACTGAAATACTGGCAAAAATAGTACCAGACCTCTGTGCAAAGAAGCATCCAGATACCTAAAGAAACAATAAGGTTACAGCATCATATTACATGGCAGTAAATGCGCCGCAGCTCACAGATTAGGAGCCACTGCACTATACTATCCTCAATGATCTCTTCATACAAAAAACAAAACAAAAAAAACACCTTTGGCTTACACATTTACTTTCAGTTTAATAACCTAATTTTCACTAACACTGAATTTGGCTATATGTGTCTGATGTGAGTCAATAGTACTGTATGTCCAGTGCGAAAAAATATTTAATTGCTATGAATCACTTGTAGAAATCAAAGCTTAAATCTTTTAAGGACATGAGCCAACCACATAAATTTTGTTTTCACTAATATAATTCATGTCATTAGAAAAGTACTGTAGTGCATTGTCTTTGATCACATGCTTTTCAAAAAAATTTAATTAATAAGTACCTTAGTACACAAACAAATGTTTTAAGTATTAGACCGTCTTGCTTTGTCTATCAACTATAAAAAGTAGCTTTTCAGATTTAGAAATAAATAGGTAATACAAGTAATGTCAGATCTTTACTTATTAGTCTGTAGAATTTGTAAACCTTCATTTCTTGTCAAATGCAATCAGACTGTTTCAATTTTGTATGACAATATAAAACATTTTCCAGTTATGTACATATCAGTCACTGCATTTAGTGCTCTGTGCTCATCAAGGCCAGCATCTGATATTCTGAATTTGTTTCATTTAGTATGAATAGATGTTTTGTAAAGAATTGCCATTCAGGGAAAGAAAGGAGGAATAGAAACATGAAACAATTAATATGCAGTTGTCACTGAACATATTTCCAAGTAATAATTCATTATTTTTTCCTCACCTAACACTGAACTGCAATTCATGCAAAAAGAAAAAAAAAAGCCTTGGGTGATTTTGCTACAGATCCTCCGCCCGAAGTAATACTCAATTATATTGTGCATATGATATGTGCACTACCTGCTTTTACTTTAAGGCAATGTATCACAATGCCCTCATGTTTTCTGCTGCTGTACAGCATACTTAGTCCAACATCCACAAAAGGAATTTGGTTCACTTTGATGATTCTGGAAAGTTAATGGGGAAATTTTTTAAACCAATGCATGGGTATTTATCTTTATTAACACTGGTGGAATCTTATGTGGCTGTGTGCCCAGGGTGTTGCTTTGAAAATAAATCTCATAACTGTAGGCATCAAAGATCAGGTTGTACAGGTAACTGATTGACAGACAGCTTGAAGGAAGTAAGAGATAAGGATTCACGAACAATACTTTATGGTTATTCCACAGTTTGTTTGTCCTTCAATTTCCACAGCTGATAAATGTTGCTGGGCTTGGTAATCATTGTCATTGCTGCATATATTATTACTATTAACAGTACTAAAATAACTATAACAGTAACTAGGCTTCATTATACTTAGAGGTACAGCAGCTTCTTCCGACACATGGAACTAATTTTCCAGCCCTCCAGTTCAATTGTAACTCTTTTACTTAGGAATACTTGAGTCCAAGTGGCATACGCGCTCATCCCCATGTTATTTCTTACCTATCTTTACTAACAGGTTTTCCTGTAGGTGTGCTCTTTGTACGTTACGTTTGTTCATTGCCTCATTTTAATTGTCTTTATGTCCGAAACTCTGACAGTCCCTTAAGGAGCCAGCAGCAAGATGGTGTTTCTAACAAGCATTCCTTAAAGCTCATGCTTGAGATAAGAAGGTGGATTCACTTAGGCTGAATTCTTCCTAACTCTTAAAAATGGGTGCACAACACGGTGCGGGAGGGAATATGATGCTTCTCAACACTCCCTGCATAACTCCAAGGCCTAAGCAGAACTGCAGGTCCTGCATTCCAGGATTTGAAGGGACTGCTCCCCCAGTACTCTCCCAGAGGCGAGATGGGGCACAGAGCCTCCTTTCACACTCCCTGCATTCTGGTCAGCAGAGCCAGGCAGCCTCATGGGGGAGGAGAGAGAGAAGCTACTGCATACCATAAAGGGATGCAGCAGTGTGCGCACTCTGGCTGCACACTGGGAGGCATTCTGCTTCACTGAGGCAGGATGTCTCTGATTCTTCCTCTACGGTAGGGTAGCTCCACACTCCCCACGTCCCAGGATTGTGCCTAAAAGAATTAACTTACAGTTATTAAAATGAGTTATACATACATTCCAAAAGCAAGCCAATAATCAGATAAGAATCTCTTTATCCTGAATATCCTTTTAAGTCTTCTCCCAAGAGTTCAGAATCCCAGAGAACCCACTTCTTGCTACACAGAGATATTTGTCTTGCATCAGAAAAGTGTACTCAACTAGCATATGCTGCAATACATCTACAATAAGGTGAGTGGGAATATAGCTACTTCGGAGGGGGGGAAGTGTCAATGTCAATAAGCCCTAAAAGCAGCGATAACATACACCACTGAACAACAAAAGGCAAGTTAACATTAACAAGCTAACATCCAACATAGAATGAATATAACTTGATACTTTATCTCCTTGTATTGTCATCCCAACTGTAGAGCCAAGTAACAGCAGGACTTCACTGGGTTAATCTTTCCTGAGTAACATATAATTGTATTATAAAACATACAGGAATTGACTCAAACTAGGTTATAAATAAAGTTGGCTGAAAATTTTCGAGTTTCTATGAGAAAGAGAGAAACAAATCAATATTTTGGTGGAATTTTTCTCCCCATTTTTCAACCAGCTAAACTAGACAGTTTCAAAACCCATCAGTATGTTGTCTGAACTGTTACTAATGGAATTTTCATCATAGATCAAAGGTGGGCAAACTACAGCCTGTGGGCCACATCCGGCCCATGACATCATCCTGCCCAGCCCCCAAGCTCCTGGCCCGGAAGGCTAATGCCCGGGTCCTCCCCTGCAGCCTCAGCTTGCTCACTCCGCCACCGGCACAATGCTCTGGGCCACGGGGCTGTGAGCTCCTGGGGCAGTGCAGCTGCAGAGCCCAGCCTGATCCAGTCTCTGTGCTGCACAGTGGTGGCAGTGGCATGGCTCAGCTCTGGCCAGACAGCGCAGCTGTAGCGCCGCCAGCCACCAGTGCTCCAGGGAGCACAGTAAGGGGTCAGGAAGTAGGGGGATTGGATAAAGGGCAGGGGAGTTTGGGGTGGTGGTCAAGGGGCGGGGGTGTGGATGGTGGTCAGGGGCGAAACAGGGGGTTAAATAGGGGCAGAGGTCCCGGGGGCAGTCGGAGGGGTGGATGAGGTGGCAGGGGGCAGTCAGGGGCAGGGGTTCTGGTGGCAGTCAGGGGACAGGGAGAAGGGGTGGTTGGATGGGGTAGGAGTTCCAGGGGGACCATCAGGAACGAGACAAGGGGTTGGATGGGGCGGTGGAGGTCTGGGGGCAGTCAGGGGACAAAGAGCAGGGGAGTGTGGATGGGGCAGGGATCCTGCGGAGGGTTGTCAGGGAACAGGGGGGGTTGGATGGGGCAGGAGTCCTGGGGAGGGGGGCAGATCGGAGGTGGGAGCCGCTCAGCCCACTGCCGGCCCGGGGTTCCATCTGCCGGCCCCTGCCAGCCAGGCTCTTGGCCGCCAGCCCCACTCAGCCCACTGCCAGCCCGGGGTTCTGTCCATCCAGGCCAGCAGCAGGCTGAGCAGGGACAGCGATGGGGACACCAGGCGGGCAGCAACGTGCCACAGTAAATCAGCTCACGTGCCGCCTTTGGCACGCGTGCCATAGATTGCCAACCCCTGCCATTGAGTTTAAAATCATCAAATTTTGGTGTAAACCCGTTTATAAGATGAGCCCCACTCTTTGATGCATCACTTTTTTACCAAAAATATTCAGCTTACGAATGAGTATATACGGTATGTATAATTTTTCTCTTAAAATATACATTAATTCCTTGTGTTTTTAAGGGGATTTTCAGGTGTTCAAGGCCTCCTTATGCTTTTTTTTAAAATAAAAAAACAGTAATAAGGGGAAATGCTGTCATTTCTCTATGGACCCACCAGAAGACTCTAAATACAGTGGAATTGTCATGGTCCTGCTGCATGAGTGAGAAGACCAAGGACAGGCCTCTCAGTGGCTTTCAGTAAACCTCATATGCTCTGGAGTAGAATAGTGACAATGTGGAGAAGTATTTGGGAGCATTATGGGGCAAGCTAGGGAGAGGCAAGGGATGTACTGCACATATCAGAAGGACACTAGCATATGAGGCGCATTATGATGTGTCTTCAACTGGGAAAACACATAGTTTTAACCCATGCTAAACTAACTCATTTTAGTTAATCCCATGTTATGATCCTAGAGGACACTGTTAATGTTTTAACCCATGTTCACTGGCTCACGTAAATATTTTGGTGGTCATAAGAGGTGAATCCCTACGGCTTACCTCAACCAGATAACATCTTAAAACCAAAATGGCCTTGTCTCCACTAGGATTGCAACACAGGGTTAACAATATATTCTTTTTCCCTAGTGGCTACAATGGTAGTAAAGCAGTTGTGCGCAATATCAGGTTGAGAAACAGGTTTCCTTTTGCCAGATCCTTTGTGTGAAGCCTGAATATTGAGCCAGTATTTCTATAAATAAGAAAGGACAAGAACACAAGTTTGTTAATACCATGCATAAAACACTACACTTAGTCAAAGCTTTTGTCACCCAACTACCCTGCAAAGAAGAGAAATTTCTACAGAACAATTTTGTTTTGTTTACAAAACAATTTCCTAGACTAATCATCATACCTACCTTGCTCAAAAATTGTTAAGACCTTGGGTCAAGGAGACAGTGGCATTAGCTCTCAACAGAAAATGTGCTTTCCTACACTACTCTACACTAAAATAGCCTCTTAAGCAAGAATGTGGAAATGATTTATCTTGCAATGTTTAAAGTTGGATCTTCACCTCAACTATGACTCCACAATCAGTCAGAGAGAGGATGTGATACTTTCATACAAAGAAAAGAATACTAATGGCCAAGAGAGTTCAGTATCTAACAAGAAACAATCTTTTGGTGAAAAAAAAAACGCAAATTACAAAAAACAGATAGGAAAACAGTTCATTACTGCCATTTATAATTTTAGGATTAAAGAGATTCTTTCAGATGCTTTAGGCCCCAACATTATTTAAAATGTTTCTTTTCTTAATTTCAGTGTGAACAGTTTGTTTGAATTTAAATATTCATGTTTGCAACCCCAAATACCCTAGCAGTGTGCTAGTGCATGACAACCAGAAAATGAAACTGAATATTAAAAGAAAGTGAAACTTATTAATCAACTGTGTTAAACCGAAGTGCAATGTATTGTGCAAAGATAGGTAATAGAATTAAGAGTGCAAAGCACATTAAATCTTTCAGTTTAGTAATTTAAGGTATTATTTACAAGACAAGTAAGGATATTTGGTTTTTATATCCATTTTACATATATGATTTTAAATTGGATCATACTTAAAACAATTAAAAACCTTTGTGTTCTAATAAAGGCAATTAAACTTTTAGACAACAAAACATTCACTGAAAACAACAGGGATAGTCTGATTTTGAAAAGAGTAGTAATTTATTTATTCACTACTCTTCCATCACTATATTAACTACAGACATTTCAGAATTTTAGGAGTACAAACCCTTTCAATACAAGGCCCTTTTGTTATGCTTATACAAAGCACACGGGATCTTTATAGAGGTAGTAAATACGCAGCATTTATTGAAAATATAACAGTTAGCATATGCTTTTCAGTCACACACACACACACATTTTATTACTTATATATAAGTCCTGCAGTGATGTTTATAGTTACCAGTCGGTTGTAGCTCAAGTCAATTTAATGCCAGTTAGATTGAGCACGAGTGTGGAGCTGGGTTCTGTCGGTCGTGATCCGATGCTCCAAGGCCTTGCAGGACTGAATCCAGAGTTCCATGGCAAAAACATCCCAGCTTTATAGTTGTAAATTCCCATTTGAGTCCATGCATTTTGCAATGTCATCCTGTAATCATTAGTCTTTAAGTGGTGTTATCATTTGATGGTTATTGTCCGACTTCATACCGTTATCTCCTTTTTGTTGTCTCGCCTTCGGGGGTGCCTGCCACCCCTCGGAGGTCATCAATGCTGCTAACATGTTTAACATGGGATACAATGCATGTTTTCTGATTGTCTCCTGGTCTTTCCAAGTCTCCCACTTCTTCTTGTCCATCTGGACATTTGTCCTGGCTTTCACGCCTTATCTTATCCTGATGCATGCATTCCTCATTCACACGAAACCTTCAACGGTATACAGACAGCAGTATTGTATATTCAGCAGAATACACTGTAAATCAAGCCTTGCTAAATCTTATAACTAAAACAATTCACACTGAGGCTTCAGGCCCTCAACATTCCTCTAATCTCCTTAACGTAGATACAATACAAGATTCTGTTTTTTACTTTCTAAACCTTAAAACAAAGAAATGTATATTTAACTAGAGTCCCTAATTTGTAATACATACGGGAAAACAGAATCTCATAGTCCCAGAGGGTCATTTCTTTCTGCTATTCAAAAAGGGTGGCTAGCAGGATTAAATCAAATCATACATTAATTCTTACAGTGCTATATAAAATCCTGCTCCTACACTCTCCTGCAAACACTTATGCATGTGCAAAGTAGGATTTGCAGGAAAAGGCCCTACAAGTCTCCCCATGAAAAGAAATAGATGGCTTTTGTAGAGACAGAGTCTGTGCCATGTGATCCACAAATGTACAAGAAACCTCTGGTGAGGTCTCTATTTACAGAGGCATGTGAAAATTTAGAACAACTTCCTTTGTTCTTTATGAAATTCGCTAAGCTGCTGTAGTACAAAGTAAGCACTTATCATATTGGACATGATGTGATTCCATTTAAATCAATGTAGTTACACAAATTTACATCAACAGAGGATCTGACTCCTAATAAGAAATCTAAATTTTTTTCTCTAGCACCAGCCCAATCTGAGCCCTGTTGAATAAGGACATCAATGAAGATTTAAAAAAGAGAGTAAAACTACAGTTAGCACTAAATTCTGGTTCCTCTTGTCCATTTAATGCTAAGGGGGAAGATGACCTTTCCCACCCATCACAAGTGAGCAAAAAGCAGATTTTAGCCCTTTATTTTATAAAAATTAAATGAACCTAGAAGAGCCAAACGGCTCCTAGAATGAAGCTTGCTGCTAAAACCTCTCCCATTTTTATATATGGCAACCGATCTATAGCACTGAGATATAGTCTCACCAGATATTTCCAAGGCTAGTCCTACTCATGACATATATATATTGCAACGATACAATTATTTTATGCTGAATCTCATTCTATTTAGTAACAACCTTCACTAACAGCAGATGTCTGAGGGATTATTATATTGTAAATAGATAATTTATAGTAATAGCTCATCTAAAGGAATATAGCACTTGCCACACCAGATAAAATGAATGGTCCTTTTAGGCACATCACTTGCCTCTGGCAGTGGAATTCCAGATGCTTTAAAGAGAACTGGAAAAAACCAACAAACCTATCTAGTACTACATTAGATAATGTACTGTGTATGTAGGCCAGACTGTCAGCTGCACCTATTGTAGGATTGCCTGTCATTTCCCGATTATAAGACCCTATTTTCAGTTGCCTATCACTGTGCCAAACTTTAACATTTGTCTTCATTTTTTCCATGTCAGATGGCTGCCTCAGGCTGAATGTTTTTGGAAAATTTCAGTCAAAACTGTTCTGTTATTTTCGAGAACAAGACAAGAGAAAAATAACTTGAAAAATATCATATGATTTACGAGGAGAGGCTGAGGGAACTGGGATTGTTTAGTCTGCAGAAGAGAAGAATGAGGGGGGATTTGATAGCTGCTTTCAACTACCTGAAAGGGAGTTCCAAAGAGGATGGATCTAGACTGTTCTCAGTGGTACCTGATGACAGAACAAGGAGTAATGATCTCAAGTTGCAATGGGGGCGGTTTAGGTTGGATATTAGGAAAGACTTTTTCACTCAGAGTGGTGAAGTACTGGAATGGGTAACCGAGGGAGGTGGTGGAATCTCCTTCCTTAGAGGTTTTTAAGGTCAGGCTTGACAAAGCCCTGGCTGGGATGATTTAGTTGGGAATTGGTCCTGTTTTGAGCAGGGGATTGGACTAGATGACCTCCTGAGGTCCCTTCCAACCACGATATTCTATGATTCTATGATCTTGTTCTGCCCATGTTAAAAATACTTGAGACCTTTTTTTTCAACAACTCTGCCACTCCCATGCTTTAGTGCAGGGACTTGAAAATTGGCAGAGGGCCATGAATGTGCCTTTTGTTGTCACTGTAAAAATCTGCCCAAATTTGGCCCAGTTTAAGTCTTTGAAAGATCTTAGTTCATATACACTCAGTTCTTAGATTTTAGTAGTTAAATCTCCAAAGATTCCATCCCCTCTGAGCTTACTAGGATGACCAGATGTCCCGATTTTATAGGGATAGTCCTGGTATTTGGGACTTTTTTTTAATAGGGGCTCCTATTACCCCCCACTCCATCCCGATTTTTCACACTTGCTGTCTGGTAACCCTAGAGCTTATTCTAGCCACTCAGAGCTCCCAGCACCGATCAGGCTGCACACGCAGTGCCCCGATAGCATGAGGAAACATGCTCCCTGAAAGCCCAGAGATGCAGGGACAAAGCCAGACTTACCCAATAATGGCTGCTCCCAGCCTGTCTCTTCTGTGCTCTCATTCCTCTCAATGTCCCCACTGTTGGCACCTTAGGCAGTCTGAAGCAAGAAGTCAACTGATATGAATGCTGAGGAGACAAAACCCAGACATGAGAGGAGGAAAGGACTTGACTGGGACAAGGAATCTAGTGAGACTGGGACTGGAGAGAAACCATGATTGGGAATGGGGGATGAAGACTGGGAGTTGGAGGAAGCAGGGAGCTGGAACAGGTTTGGCAAGGAGACTGAGAGCCACTACTGGAAACAGAGGGGGGAACAGGAAGCCAGTTGCATGGGAGGATGACTAACACTGAGTTTGGATGATGACAGGGAGTCGAAGGGGGACTGGATGATTAAAGAGACTAAGAACCAGTATGGGGAAAAATGGGGGTGGTTGGAAGAGAGACTTCTGGCAAGGAGCTGGGTGTAGGGAAAGAACTGGGACTGGTTAGCCAAAAAGAGTGGGAAAGATTGAGATTGGATGAGTCTGGAGATGGAGACATGGACTGGGAGCCAGTGGGAGAGGAGAGGAGAGAGATATTGGATGAGAAAACAGAAGAGGAAAACTGGAACTACCTGACCAAAGAGATTGGGGCCAGGAGTTTGGATGGGTGGACTGGTACTGGCTGGGCTAGGAGACAGGAACTAGATATGGGGAGGGAGGAAAAACAGGGAGAGTAGGAATGGCTGGCCAAGACTGAGATGAGTACATGAGAAGCGGAGACTGGGACTGAGTAGCCAAGGACAATAACGCTGGGACAAGGAACCAGAAGAGGTAAGAGACAGGACTGGGACAGTGAGAGATTGGAGGTGATGGGCAGAAAATGCCAAAGTTGGGGAAAACAGGCAGAAGAGTCTGTGTCCACTGGAGCACACTTCCCACTAGATTCCTGAGTCTCAGCATTTCTCTGCTGTCAGCAAATGCCTGTGAAATCCACTGGCAAAGTGTGCCTCATCCCCCCTATAGTGCTGGTCCACAAAGAGTATGACAGCTACTACTGTTACCAGTTATTCTTTTAGTTCAAGTGGCAGTGGATCTAAAGATTCCAACCCTGGCGATAGCCCAAAAGGGTGTCAATATGAAGAATTTCTTTTTTTCAATTTTGTCAAATTCCTAGAAAATTACATTTAAAAACCATACGTTAAAAGACCATTAAGACTGCAAAGTCAGACACTCAAAAGTCAGGATATCCCAGAATTAAGGTCACCTGAGCAATGCCTAGGTCCCTTTGTGAACCTGGGCCCGGGTAACTAACATGTCTTCTCTAGACTTTTACCTCATGTTACTTAAAACAGACTTTTATTTATAGAGAATACAGTCCTTGCCCCAAAATGCTATTATACTTTTAACTTTGTACAAGCAAATCTATTTATTGGGGAAGGGGTTGTTTAATTTTTCTGTTTCCTGTTTTATGACACTTACATTTTTAGCAAACAGCGGCCCTCACCAGCTGGATCTGGAACCTCCAATCTTGGATAATGACTTTCTCAACCATCAAGTGTTCTGATGAAATTGGGAAACACACATACACAAGCACTGAATTACCTTATTAACCAAATAAGCGATTATCCCTCAAAATATTTTTCACTTTCTCTTGTAATGTACATCTACAGTTTGTTATCAACTAGATGCCAGTAGACTATCAGATTTAAAAATAAATTTGAACAATTATTCCCTTATCTGTTTTCTAAGTATTGTGTCTTGTCTTTCCTTTTGGTTATTAATGGCAATTATATCAAGTCAATTTCCTCATTTGGTAAAGCTTTTGCTCACATGCTCATGTTCTAACTGATCACCATATGTGGGGGTAGGAAAGAATTTTCCCCCAGATCAGATTGGCAGTGACTTTGGTGGTTTTTTGCCTTCCTCTGTAGTCACAGAATTCAAGGCCAGAAGGCACCACCAGTTCACTTAGTCTGACCTGTGTATCACAGGCCACTACCACCACCCAAAGTCACACACTAAACCCAACCACCAAAATTAGACCAAAGTATTACAAGCCACAGGAGACAAGACAATTATGTGCCACAATAAGAAAATAGGAGGGACCCAGGTGCACAAATGCCTGAGGCCCCTAAAATGGCAGGAAAATGATTAAGTGAGATATACCCACACCCACACACTACAGAGGAAGGTGAAATAAACCAAGTCACTGCTGATCTTATGTGGGGGGAAATTCCTTCCCACTCCACGTATGGTGATCGGTTAAACCTGGAACATGTGAACAAGAATCAGCAAAGCACCTGAGAGGAAAAATGCTGAGTGCCACTTCACAACTCCTATTGGGAGGCTGTTCCAGAACCTCGGTCCTCTGATGTTTAGAAACTTTCTTCTAAATTCCAGCCTGAATTTTGTCATAGTCAGTTTATATCCATTTGTTCTTGGGACAGCATTGTCCTGTATCTTAAATAACTCTCCAGCCTCCCTGGTGTTTATTGACATACCCCCCTCCCCCAAATGTATTAAGAGGAAACAATCATATCCCCTCTCAGCTTTCTTTTTGCCTGGCTAAACAAGCCAAGCTCTTCCAGTTTCCCCTCAGAAGACAGGCTCTCTGTTCTTCTGATCATCCTAGTAGCTCTTCTCTGCACCTGTTCCAGTTTGAATTTCAATTCATCTTTCCCGAACGCAGGAGACCAGAATTGTACACAGGAGTCCAAATGAGGTCTTCCCAGTGCCTTGAACATTGGCATTAATACTTTTCCATCTATACTGGAAATGCCTCACCAGATACATCCTAAGATCGCACTTGCATTTTTCACAGCTGCATCACACTGGTGGGTCACAGTCATCCTGTAATTGACCCAACCAGGTCTCACCTCTGTCACTTCCAACTGATGAGCCCCCAGCTTATTATTAGATTCTCAGTGCATGATCTTGCACTTTGTACTATTGGATTTCATCCCACTTCTGTCACCAGGGCTGTCTGCCTGGTGTGGGATTTCACTATTAATACACTTGAAAGCCTTTGTTCATTATAAAATATCCTTCTTTCCCTTAATGCATGTCCTGACAAATTTGTTTTCCCCTCTCCATCCCCTTATGCATTTGATTTGCCGTTGCCAAGGCCATAATAAAGGAAGACCCAGATATCAAATTTTACATAAAGTGCAAACAGGTGACCACATCTTGGTGGCTGGCTAACTCAACAGTTTTCTCATTTCCAGATCCTAGCCGCAAATTCTTCCAAAACTTAATAATTTAGTGTATTGCTACCATTCCACATAACTTCTGACCTGCCATGTTTTACAGCAGGGAGAGTGTGTTTGTTGCCAGTTATTACCAGGTCACTTCTCACTGTGTATTAGATATGCCCATGTGTTACTTCTGCATTGTTTTCCTGGCATGTATATTAGTTACTCGGAATATTTAACACTAGCTGCTGTTCTTCATCTTTCTTGGTTTCATGGCTTTGTAACATCATGAGCTTGTTCTGAATTTAAATTTAACCTCCACTTACTGCTGGGATTTTTTGTTTGTTTGGGAGGGGGGGCTTTTATTGGTAGCAGATACCTTTTCTCTGATGCGGCATAATTTTTTTAAAAATCAGCTCAAGTGTGTGATCCATCTACCCACAGCCTGAGGGCTTATGGGAATAGCATGCACCATGAACAAGGTAATGCCCTGCTCTCCTAAACTGATAGGAGTGGGATCACTTGCAGGAGGACATGGTTTTGCACAAGCCTGGGCAAGATGATGGCATGGCTGGTCCATTACTGGGGGCAGGACCAACCAAAGAAGCCCTTGAACTGAAAATACAAACTGCCTGAGAGCCAGGGGAGGAATCAGAGCACAGGGATGATGTGCTCACCATGACTCATCCCACTGAGAAGGCAAATGAACTATAATTCCACACAAATGGATGCCTCTGCATGGCATTCACCTTCAGGCTACAACAAAGAAAGTTACAATAAATCCGCTCTAGAAGCAACACTCAGGTGGATCACTGTGGTCAGATCCTCATCCAGGAGAAAGAGGCAACTGCAGCTGGAAGCAAGTTTTTTGTTGGTTGGTTGATTTGTTTTTTAAACCACGGATCCTGCCTGATCATCTTCTATGCCAGTTCTTTCATGAACCACCATTCTTAACTATAGACACTGGTTACACGAAATAAGGAATATTACAACAATATCACGCAGAGACGATCAAAATAAAGTGCTTTAGTAAGATAGATACAGCCGGTTAGTTACATCTCTATTTGGTCCATTTGCTATTTATTTCCTCTCCGCAGCTGTAGACCAAATCTTTATTCATTGTCAACAATCCCCACTGCACTAATTTCCACAACTCACCTTGCAATTCTATGCTTTTCCTCTCCACAAGAAAGCCACACTTTGAATAAATAAAGCTGCAGCAAACTCTAAGTCTTAACTAGCAGGAAGAGCCATTATTTAAGACTGACAGATTCTTCTCCATTATGAAAGAGAGTGAAAGGACTGGTTTGAAAACTACAGTAAAAAGTGGATGAGGCAACAAGGTGTTACCTGGCAGGTGGGCCACCAGGGCATTTCATCAGGTTATTGGTATAGACCGCCAAAGACTCTGTGCCTTCTACTGTGAGATCTGAGTTTTATGAAGTCACTGTCTTTGCTCACCTTAAAAACTTTTGCCCCTTACTGTATCTTTGCCCTCAGCAACAGGTAGTATGAAACTAACTTTAAAGATATAAGCTTCTTTTCCATTGCAAGGAAGTGCATACCACCAAGCTATTGTTCTACACAACAGTAAATAGGAAACGTTCAATTTTAAAATCTGTGGTATCAGTTGCTGAAGCCCAGATTTTCAGACATGACTAGTAATTCCAGGGGTCTCACTTTTTGGGTATGCAACTTGAGATACTTAAAACGTTGCTCAGCCCCCCTGAAAAATCAGTACCCGTAAAACATATCTCAGGTTGGGCACTCAAAATATCACTGGCCCCTTTTGAAAAATCTGGATTTATTATGTGCATCTGTCTTTGACTGCCAGAAACTGGGTTTGGATAGATCACTTGATAATTGCCTTGTTCCGATCATTCTCTCTGAAGCATCGGGCACTAGCCACTGCTGGAAGAAAGGATAATGAGCTACATCAGAGGTAGGCAAACTATGGTCCGTGGGCCACACACAGCCCGCAGGACCCTCCTGCCTGGCCCAAACTTCTGGCCTGGGAGGCTAACCCCCAGCCCCAGCTCAGTGCGCCACCAGCACAATGCTCTGGGTGGCGGGACTGCGAGATCCTGGGGCAGTGCAGCTGCAGAGCTTGGCCTGAGCCGGTGCTCTGGAGTGGCTGGTTCCTGCCAGGCAGCACAGCTGCCTATCCTGCTGCTCTGAGCAGCCCGGCTATAGCATCGTCAGCCACCAGTGCTCCAGGCAGCACGGCAGGGGAGTTCGGGGTGTGTGTGTAAGGGGGATTGTGGCTAGGAGGCAGGGCAGCCAGAGGGCAGGGAAAAGGGGGGTAGAATGGGGGTAGGAGTCTGAGGGGGGCAGTCAGGAAGGAGGGGGGGTTGGATGGGGTGGCAGGGGGCAGTCAGGGGCAAGGGTTCCAGGGGTGGTCAGGGGACAGGAAGAAGGGGTGGTTGGATGGGGCAGGTGTCCCGGATGGGAGGCAGTCAGGAATGAGAGAAGGGGTTGGATGGGGCAGTGGGAGGGCAGTCAGGGGACAGGGGTGGTAGAGGATGAGGCAGGAGTTCCAGTGGGGCAGTCAGTGAACAGGGGGTGTTGGATGTTTTCCCCTCTCCATCCCCTTGTGCATTTGGTTTGCCAGCGGATGGGGCAGGAGTCCCTGAGGGGGCTGTCAGGGGGAGAGAAGCAGGGGGAGTAACATAGGGGGCCAGGCCACGCCTTGCTGTCTGGGGAGACACGGACTCCCCTACCCAGCCCTCCACAGAATTTTGGAAACCTGATGTGGCCCTCAGGCCAAAAAGTTTGCCCACCCCTGGTTTAGATGGACCAGTAGTCTGACGCAGCATAGCCGTTCTTATGTCCGTCCTTGACTGTATATATTTTATACTTTCTAGTTATTTTATTGATATGTGTCACTAAGCCACTTTCCATTATAATAAAAGAAAAGTTAGAAAGGGGAAAGAAATCCCATTAAATGAAATGACAAAGGAAAAACTTGCTCATCCCAAGGCCACGGGTTTTACATATTGTATATAAAGAAAATTTTTTTTTGAAAGTTTAGCGATCATTTGTCTCCTTTCATACTGGGAAGGTCAGGATATTACCATTAATTTAGAAGCATCAGTATTTACAGATGCACGTCTAGTAGATCACTTCTAGCTTTGTAAGATGACTACAATACACTTTTAAATATTTTAATCTAGTGTTTCAAAAAAACATTCTGAGTTGTGCTTGTGCCCTTTTTTTGGCTATGAAATAAGAAATTGCTCTTTGTTTTTGCCAGTCCTACTGTAATGATAGAGGTCCAGGGCAGGCCTTACCATGAGGTGAATTGAGGTGGCTGCTTCAGGTGCCAGACTGTGGTGGGGCACCACTAGGACCCAGAGTGTAGAAAATTGTGTCTGCTGCTGGTGCATATGTATTTTCTCTGCTCTAGATGCACAGAGATGGTGGAGTGCTGTGCTAGAGGAAGGAGGGCACAAGAGACATAACAGGCAGGCAGGAGAAAAGGGAATAACAGAAAGCAGCAGATGCTTCAGGGAGAGAGAGAGGAGGAGGAGTCTCTTATTTACCTCTCTAGCACCCCCCCAAGAGCCTGGACTGATTAACACTAGATTCTCTGAGAGCTTCCTGTTTCCTGCTGCTTCCCTGAACCCACTTGAGGGGAACAGGCAGTTAACTGAAGTAGTAGGAGCCAATTAGGCCCTTAAGACACTGATATCTTCCCTCACTCAGGCCCTGCTACCAGCCTGCTTACTTGTCCCCTTCAACTGAGTGTCAAGAGCCACTAGAGCTGGCACAGAACAGCAGTCATGAGTGAAAGAAAAAAATGCCCTTCTGAGGCAGCATTCAGAAAAAGTAAGCAAAGGAAGCTTTTCTATCTAAGCAGGAAGAAGCTCTCCTGAGATACATAGACACAAATGTTCATAGTGAGCCTTCCAGCCCCAGTGAGGATGAGTGGTGAGGAGATGCCTGATCTTCCAGTTAGTCAGAGTGCAGATAACCTGGCAGCTACTGCAGCATCCATACTTCCATCTCAAATGGATGTAACCATGCACGTTCCTGAAGAAAAGTGTAGCTCAGAGAAGAGCGTGATGGAGGTGCAAGAAACAGCAGCTGCTGAGTTTAGTACCTTAAGTCTAGATGATCCAGGACTGTAGACCCACTTGAGCAGTAGCCTGAGGGACTTCCTTGCACTGCATGGGCCACAGCAAGTGAAAAACTTCATGTTCCCCAAAGACAATGAAAATAGAAGTTTCCGTCCAACACATTACTGGCGTGAAATCCCCAATGGTGACAAAGTGGAGAGGCCATGGCTTATGTACTCAAAAACCCAGAATGCTGCAAACTGTTTTTGTTGCAAACTCTTCTAGTCTAATGTTCCAGTCATATTGAGCACTACAGGAACAAAGGACTTGAAAAATCCGGCTAGAAATCTGGCATGTCATGAGAAGGAAGCAAATCACCAGAGAGCACTCCATAAGTGGAAAGAGCTTGACATGAGACTAAGGTTAAAGGCCATCATAGATGATCAGCATCAAGAGAAGATTGCATCAGAGTCTTTTTATTAAAATGTTCTGAAGGCTCATTGCCATTGTGAGAATGCTCACTACCCAAAACTTAGCACTGTGTGGCACTTCAGATCAGCTGTATGTGCCAAACAATGGAAACTTCCTTAAAATTGTGGAGCTGATGGCCAAGTTTGATGTTGTACTCCAGAAGCATCTAAGAGTCACCACGCAAGAAATGTACACACACCACTACCTTGGAAAAACAATTCAACATGAGATCACTATTGGCAACAAAAGTCAAACAGAAGATTGTGGCAGATCGGTTTCTGGACTGCACACCTGACATCAGCCATACAAAACAAATGACTTTAATGGTGTGTTTTGTAACAACAACAGAACCTAGTGAAAATGTCCCTGCAATAGTGACTGTCAGAGAGCATTTTCTAGAATGTATTGACACTGATGACACTACAAGAGTTGTATGACAAATGTGCTTCTTAAAAAGCTGGAAGATATAGGAAGCGCGATAGTTGACATGAGACATCATGGCTACGATAATGGTGCCAACAGGAGAGGAAAGAACAGAGGAGGGCAGACAGATCCGAGAGTTAGACCCGCAAGCTTTTTTTTGTCCCATGCAGTTCTCATTCATTGAACTTTGTTGTCAGTGATGCAGCATCAGCTTCTAGTGAGGCTGCTGAATTTTTTAATGTAATTCAGAGCATCTATGTATTTTTCTCTGCATCCACTCATCGATGGCAAATTGTGAAGCAACATCTGGGAACATCCTCTCTGACACTGAAACCACTGAGGGCGGCTCCAGCCACAGTAGGTCCAGGTTGGGGCTGAGTAGGTGCTGGGTTTGGGCTGGTGGAGGGATGCCCTGACCAGAGCGGTTCGGGCCGGGGCTGGGTTGAGGCCAGTGGAGGGTCCCCCCCGGCCGTGGCAGGTCCAGGCCAGGGCTGGGTTCAGGCTGGGGGTAAGGCACCCCTCCCCTGGCTGCAGCAGGTGCGGGGCTGAGTTGGGGCCGAGGCACCCCTCTCCCCACTGGGCGGGTTCCCTGAGCGCATGCATAGTGCTCAGTAGGCTGCTTACAGGGTACTTAGCTGCAACCCCCAAGCCAACTGAAATGAAATGTAACATAGGTAGGCAGAAAAGTGCATGTGGCAAGGAGAAATTTTGAGAATGCTAGCCTAGACAGACTATCCTTTGGCCTTAGAGGAGACATCAAAATGAGGATCCTTTTGCCAATTGCTGGTGATGGTCTACACAGAAATTAAAGATCTCATGGAACTTTTCAAAAGCACCAGAATGCTAATACAGCTCTCTGTAAAACATGCTTTAATGTCAAAAGCTGTGTGTGAACCTAACAGCTGCTGAAATTGCCTTACCAGTAACTATACTACCCCTACTTAGCTCATTAGTTCACAAAGTGTTTTGAGATAGCTAGAACTAAATGAGGGGCTACAAAAACTTAATTGTAAAGACTAAAGTTCTATGGATCACAAAAAGAAAGATATTCCAAACTTACATTTCCCCTAATTCCTGTCCATTTGATTACATACTGGAGAGCTGATCAAATTTAAAACCTAATTACGATGTAAGTAGGCAGCCCTCTAACACACCTTTAGAAAAACATTTACTATGGAAGACAGGCTAAGGACTGTGTAAATTAAATAAACTTGTAGTAAATGTGATAAAAAAATAAATTCTCAATCTACAGAAACCAAAAATTAGCTATCTAAGCATTATATTACATAGAGAGAGTTGCAGTGAAAGAACGTAATATTGCAAAGTACTCAAACATTAGAAAATGCCAGAATTAAATTGCCTGTAGAACCTTCGTTCGGCTGCCTTGTGCATATGCATTATGACAGTCTCTAGTTATTCGATCACATGCTAATTTTTCCAATGCTCAGGGAATTAATCCAGGTTGTCTGTAGCACCCCTACCTCATTTGTTGCAGAAGTTGGAAAGGGTGTAGGATGAGAAAGGATGATTTTGCAGTTTAGGCAGCTGAATGTCACATTGGGGGATTGGATTCTATCCCTGGTTTTGCCACCTTGAAGAAGAACTCTGTGGAGTTCGAAAACTTGTCTCTTTCACCAACAGAAGTTGGTCCAATAAAAGATATTACCTCACTCACCTTGTCCATAATCAACCAGGAACTTTGTTTGCAGTGTTGTTGTTGCTGCCATGTTGGTCCCAGGATATTAGAGAGAGAAGTCACATAAACTAAACTTTTCACAGGCAGCCATATTCCTCATGTTTCCTCATTTTCTGGGTACCCAACTTCTGGGATCTGAAAAGTCTTGAGAAGTTGGACCTACAACTCAGTAAGAGCTATGCTATGAACATATGAAGTACTATATAATACTATATTGTCTAAAAAAAAAACAACAACCCATAAGTATACCAAAATAGATCTTAAAATTAGTCTACACTTTTGAGTCTCGCTGTGCCTCAGTTCCCCACCTGTAAAATAGGGATACTACTACTCTACCTCACAAGGGTGTTGTAAAGATACATTTATGGTTGTGAAGTACACAGATGCTACAGTGGTGAACACCACAGAAAAACCCAAGATGAAATTAAGAACTCCGTATTCAAAGCAGGATTTGAATGGTGTGCAATAAATAAGGCATGAGACCACACACTGAACAATGAGGATAAAACAAAATACTGAGTAGTTGCTCATTCAGCATCATCTATTCTGTGCACTGAAAGACAGTAGAGCCGGTAGAACAAAAAGAAAATTGTATGTGATTATGTAAAAAATACTACATCAATGCATCTGCACAGATGGATCAGATTAAGGTGGCAGAGGCAATCTTAATTCTGGCATTTCCTAACTTTAAAGTGCAACTTTACATACAAAACCAACTATATTAGCAATGTTAAAGGTGCAATGTTCTTGTTTATATAAAAGCAAACTGAAAAACACAAATTCCATCACATCATACCATGCTGACTATCCCATGATTCTTCAGCAGGATTAGAGAACCTTTAGATCAGTGGTCCCCAACCTTTTTGTGGCCAGTAGCATATTCATGTTTTCAGAAGAGTATGGTGGGTGCCAACAATTTTTCAAGGCTTATTTTGTATTTGTACATTAAATAATACAAAAATCATATTTAATATTACGTAATATATGAATCCAGAGAGAAGCTGGAGAGAAGCCATGAGGACAGAGAACACCAGTGACCACAGCCCCAGAGTACTCTGTCTCCAGCAGGTGCTGGGCCCCGGCTTCTCTCCCCTGCTGGGCACTAGGCGGCCTAGCACCTGCCAGGGACAGAGAACACCGGTGTCTGCAGCCCGGAGTTTTCTGTCTCTGGCAGGCATGGGGCTGCAGTTTCTCTCTAGCTTAAGCCACGACCCCACACCTGCCTGGGCCTGAGAACACCAGCGCTCACAGCCTACAGCCCCGGAGTTCTCTGTCCTCGTCAGGTGTGGGGCCGCAGCTTCTCTCCCCTGCTGGGCACTAGGCAGGCCCCGCACCTGCTGGGAACAGAGACCACCATGCCCACAGCCTAAGTTCTCTCTCCACAGCAGGCGTGGGGCCGTGGCTTCTCTTCCCTGCTGGGCACCAGGCGGGCACACATAAATGCCCCGGCGGGCGCCATGGTGCCCATGGGCACCGCACTGGGGACCACTGCTTTAGATCAACAGCACAGACTTCTGTCACCTGAGCTAAGAACTGAGAGCAGTAGTAGGTTACTATGCTCTATGTGGGCCAGCCATTAGAGTAAGATGAAACATACACATTGCCAGAGGATTTCACAGCTTATTTCCTGACAACTGAAGAATGTTGAGACTCAGGAATGCTGGGTTCTATTCCAGGTTCCGAGGACAGCATACTCTAGTGGATTCAGACTTCTGCTTCTATCATGTCTCCCTGACCCCTGAAGCGTGGCTCCTTCTGCCCTTGAACCTCCAGCCGGACTGCCCTCAATTGGCTCCTCAGCCCAGCCTCCCCTCCTCTATCACCCCTTCCCCCAGACCTCAGGGCCCAGCTCCCTATTCCTCTTCATTTGAGTCAGGCTGCCTCCTCCTTCTCATTGCCCCTGTCAGCAACAGGAACACCGAGTAGAGAAGAACAGGTCTCCCTGCTCTCACAGTTCTTGTGATGTATCACAGCATCTCCTTGCTGCCAAAGAACAAATTGCAGGGGAAAATCAGTCCCTCTTCAACCCCTGCAGTCTCATGCTAGATCATATCCAGCACAGATGGAATCATCTTAAGAATTTAGCTGCAGAACTCTCAAAGTCTCTACTGAGCATGTGCAAACTGAGATTTTTCAGAGGCTCATAACTAGGCCAAATTCAGGCAGATTCTCACAAGGATGACAAAAGACACATCTCTGACATCAGAGCAATACCCCTGACAAATGTCAAGACCCAGCTATAAAGCATGGAGGTACTACAGTTTTCAATGAGATGGTTGTAAGATTTTTTTTTTTTAAAAATGTGGGTAAATACACCATTTCCCCCTATATTTTGTTCTAGGAAATAGTTGAACTGTTTTTGCTTAAATTTTCCAGAAAAATTCAGCCTGAGTCAGACAACCAGCAGGAAAATTTCAGCCTGAATGGTTAAAGTTTGGTGAATTTATAAGCAATTAAAAAGAATGTCTTATAATGAAAAGTATCTGGCTAACTGCATGCCTATAATAAAAAATAGAGAATGCAGGAAATAAAGGCTACAATACCTTTTACACTATTAAAAGTATGCCTTCTAGTCACAAAACACATTTTCACAATCATCCACTGTAACATTACAATTAGAAGACTCATTTCTAGTGGGAAGCAAAGTGCAACCAAACGATGATTGTTTTCATGCAAATGTTGTTAGTAATAAAAAGAGAGATAAGACTAGAGAAAATATGACAAGCTGAATTCTTTCAAAATCTTTTCAAGGTTTTCATGAGGCATCAGCAGCTTTTTATCATCTCATGGGAGCAAAAGCAAATTGGTGAGTTGCCATATTTCCCTTTTATAATACCAAGGGATAGTCTATAACAAAACTATTAGAAGACTTTTTGACATGCCAGAGTGCCCCATTATAGCATTATCAGATAGATTTTTTAAAACCAAGGCATTATTATAACAGTAAACATGTAAATGTATATTATGTTGATCCAAGCAGAACTGACTTTCTATTTTACATTATCAAATATCCTGAAACTAGAATTATTATAAGGGAACCCTCCCTCCAGCCTAATTAAGAGGTACTATGTTTGTAGCAGGGGTTCTCTGTTTAGTGCCAGAAAAGACAAAATCCTCAAGCTAGCACAAAATTGTGCCTTTTGTGCCAACTTGTTTGCTCTTCATTTAAATTGTGTGAGATGGGATATTTAACATCGAGCACTTCATCACTTCACCTAGAATTAGATGATGATTTTACTTACCAGGGGCTGAGAACTACAGCCAGCTAATACAATGAATTTGCTCTAGCACAGTGGGCGGAAATCTTTTGGAAAGTACAAGCTTGCTTCAGGATTCTATAAAAGCCTGAAATGCTTATATTTTCATTTTCTTAAGCATGCCCTCTCCCCCCCCTAAATTTGCTGCGCCGAAAGTGCCTCCTGCTTTTATTCACATTCAAATATTACTATATTCAGCTGTGTTAATTTCCAGTTTTCAAATAGCTCTGGAGTACACACTCAGTTTTTGCTGGTTTACAGTCACCCACCCGAAATCTGGAGGACAGAGAACCACATTGCTTTGTCTGTCTCAGCATCAGTTCTGAGACATGAGCTACATACAGTGGTAAGTATAAATACTTCAATTTGTGTATGTACAAATTCTTATTTATCATGCATATTATTTCTTAATGGCCACTTCCTTGTAAATAATTCCCCTTCAGTACCTTCAACTTAGTCTCTACATTTGGGGCTGGGAAACAGGATTTAATTCCCTTCCAGCCCTTTTTAAAATATACTTCCAGACACTAAAAGTTATGACACAAGAAAGTTAATTTAACCTTGAGAAATCATAGAAAATCAAGGTTGGAAGGGACCTCAGGAAGTCATCTAGTCCAACCCCCTCCTTAAAGCAGGACCAATCTCCAGACAGATTTTTGTATCAGATCCCTAAATGGCCCTCTCAAGGATTGAATTCACAACCCTGGGTTTAGCAGGCCAATGCTCAAGCCACTGAGCTCTTTATGTTCCTTTCCCTCCCTATATCCCCAAATCACCCATAGGATTGTTAGTTTGCTATATTTATACTACTGCTTCACACACATTAAGGAAAATCTATATTTGCAATATGTAGTTCTTTCCAGCACCTAGCAGAAAGACCAGCTTCCTATATTTACCAAGCGCTCAACATTAAGCACCCAAAACAAATAGATGTGGCACACTGAGTACTGTCCTGGATACAAATGATTTGAACTCGGTGGTTAGCTAGGAAAAATGTGTGTGTGTTCTACTTGGAAACCCATTTTCAATTGATTGCACAATTACCAGTGTGAAGTATAACAGTTTCTATCTCCCAATCTTACACAAGGGTTCCTGTCAATCTCCTGGATACTACCTATATTACTTGCTTAAGTACTTTGTGTTAATGTAATTGTTTGGGTTTTGCCCATAGTTACCATTCTGTTTCCTTTTGGCATACATATATCTTCTTCCTTGAATTTCAGGTAACTTAATGGCTAATGGAACTATATGTTCTGCTTAAATCTTCTCAACTTCCCTACTTCCCTTTTCAAACTGTTTTGGGGACTTTTAGCACTATTGCATTTATTTTCTACAAGCGAGTTTACGAAACAGTCGATAAACCTATTAAGGAAGCACAGAACATATACTTAGGGCTGGTCTACACTAGGAATTTACATCAGCATAGCTATGTCTCTCTGAAAAATCCACACACCCGAGAAAGGTAGCTACATCAACCTAACCCCAAGCGTAGACAGCATTAGGTAGAAGGAAAAAAAGCTACCATCTCCCTGAGAGGCGGATTACCCTCGCTGACAGGAGAATCTCTACATCAGCATTGGGAGTGTCTACACTGAGGTGCTATAGCAGTGCAGTTGTGCCACTGTGGGAGTTTAAGCGTAGACATATCCTTATGCTACCTACTGCTTGTTTGAATAATGGTTTTGATACCTTACTTTTGGTAGGTCCTTCTTTAAAGGCAAAAAAAAAAAAAAAAAAAAAAGAGCAATGGGCTCAAAGCAAAAACCAGTTAATAGAAAATGTTTTGTTTAAAATCTTAAAACAAAATTATCTCTGCATAATATCTACAGAAACTCTAGCTCTCAACTTTCAACAAATTACAAAACATTCAAATTACAGTAAGTGCACTACCACTGTACAGAGCCATACACAACAAAGAGGATCATGTTGGTCAACTAGTTTAAGCAACATCTAACTAATCTCAATGGAAAGTTAAACATTAATGGTATGATGTGGCTCAATTTTTTTTTAACAGCGTATTCAAATAAGAATTTCCAAACCAAAAAAGAATCTAAAAGCATTAAAATATTTAAGTCTGCATGCTTAATACCAAAAGTATTTTTATTGATCTAAAAGAACAAATATTTACAATAAAAATACCTTAAAACATGCCATCAAGCTATGTTGCTTCTGCAATGCTATTTAAAACATTTTATGGAATTTTCTTAATAAAAATGTCTCCGAAGTGTGACTGGATAATATAAGTGATATCTTCATTCTTTAGGATTTTGTGAATAATAGGTTTTTATTATTAAGCTAAAGCAAACAATCAGAATACATATTCAATATCCAGTACACACAATATAAAGAAAGTAAATCATAACCTCTGCAAAACAAGAGATGATAAAAAGCACGAGGCCTACAAAAGTTATGGTCTACTCCATCCCTTGATGACAGACTGGGCTCCGTGTCTGGCGATCAGAGGAAGCTTACCTCACTAAATTGAAATAAGGATGAAATACATAATCAAGTTTAGAGAAAAAGTTAATGAGATTAGATTAATTCTGCGGAATCAGGCCTAATAATAGTAAAAAGGTGATAGTTCACTTAGAGAAACAGGGTTTAGGTTTGTTTTTTTGGGAGGGTGGAGGATAATGGGACATAAATTACCCAATTTTTTGTAACAATTTGTTTAATAATTCCATAGTTTTCAAAACACCACTTGCATATCAGAAGTGTTTTACACTTGCACAATGTTAATTACTTTATTATACATGGAAGCCTGTAATAGGCTGATTACACTAGAAGACTGCAAACAACCACTGGTACTTTTCTGACACCAGAGAAGTACGTAAGACTGAAACATCACCAAGAGTACATAAAAAACCATCAGCATAAACATCACCAAAAATTACATAAAAAAACTAAGCAGAAAAAAACGTTTTCAAAAAAGTGGTTTAGAGCAGTGCCACTGCCTTTCAGCAGCTTCAAATGGCCACTAGCAATTCTGGGTTTCCGTGGCTCCACAGGCATTAATCAAGATTCACATATAATAAATAATGTACCACAAAATATACATAAAGTATGGCAATAATTCCATTAAAGGGTTATGGTGACATTAAACCACTCAAGCGCCACCCTTGTGATGTATGTCACCACCAGAAACCTTTGATGGCATTGCAGCCTTAAGCCCCAAGTCTGCAGTGAGATAAGTTGTAGACCAGGGCACCTATATGGAGACCCACTGAAGTTACTGGGATCCGTTGGATATAGTCATCCATGTTAGCAAATCCCAAGGCAGCATCAGGGCCTTACTTTGTACAATTGGGAGTATATTATTTCTTATTGTACATGGAAACCTTAATAGAATTATAAAATACGTGGGTGTTTACATTTTTATTTTTCTGTACTTGATGTCATAAGATGACACCAGTAAGTACATAATAAATTATGCACTTTCTGGAATGTAAATCTTTTCACAATTCTAACTGTTAAGATGGGAAGTAACCAGGGAAGGACCACAAACCATGTAGGATTGAACCAGGGAGGACAACAAAATATGCAGAATGGGGACCTAGCATACTAACAGGAAGGGATGGAAGAGAAGCGAAAAACACTGATTTGTTTTAAACCATGTATAATAAATAATGTATCCCAAAGGGTATATGAGTTATGACTGTAGCTTCAAGTTGGGGTTCTAATGACATGAACAAGACACTTAAGATTTGTTCTCAGGGCTTATGTCACTAGAATCTCTTTATGGAATTACAGCCTTGTACAGGAGTTCAGGGGACATTATTGTTTATATTAAAGCTATCATTCTAGGCATTTACCATGGATTCAAGAATATTTGCCCGACCAATCTGGAATGAGTCACCTGGAAGAAGAGGAGTACATTAAAAGCTACAGCAAGATGTAGGTAGCGAAATTCTCAGAATTTTGGATCATCCTAGATATAAAAGACAGCAGTCTGAAAATGTTTTAGATCCCTTCCTTAAATGTTGAAATATAATTGCCACTATCTGTAAACTGGAAGTTCCAGTACACAAATGGTGCATAGAATTTCCATGCTTCGTTACACTTTCCTGAGAGTAAAGCAATTAGAATAAACCTTAATCCTAGGAACAAAGTTAATTTTTTGCATTTTAAACTTTTGGGCTATTCCCAGACACTCTATGTATGTAAATTTGATTGCTAAACATTTGGAAAAAAAAAACCCTATTTTAAATCTATTGATTTTTTTTTATTATTAAAACCCATAATAAACAGACCTAAAAAAAATTACACTAACAAAATAAACTAAATATGAAAAGTTGCATTGAAAGGGCATGTTACATTATTTTAACAGGACCATGTAGAAACATTCCAATGGCAGTGTTATGAAAATAGAACAAAATTACATTAAAAAGACCCCACAGCCTGGTCACACTTGGGACCTTACCTGTAACTTTGGCTGGTAGGGGTCTTTACTCTTGTACTACATGGCTCATTTACATCAGACATCATATTTGTATACCCTGAGAAATCTGACACTGAAGTCCTTATTCTATGGTCCACTTCTCCATTAGAGTTAGTGATAAAAGTCATTGGCACCCTGCTGCCCAACTTAAATTGAGAACCAAACGCTTGTGCAAAGTTCTCAATCTGGTATGTTGCTCTAGGCTCTACATCCTTCTGGGGATCTATCTGGCTAGCTAACTCCTGAGGTGGAATCTGAAAGCTTGTTGAAGATTCTAAATTTTTCTGTTCCTTCTGGCTACTCAATTTCTGAGATGTAGACTGGTAGTTTGATGAAGTCTCTAAATTTTTCTGTGAATCTATCAGATCATCCAGCTCTTGAGAAGGAGTCAACTGTTGATGTGTAGCCTCCAAAGCAGATAAATAAAAACCTGGTTGAGATCCAAGCAACATCCCAAAAGGAGGCTTTGGCAATGCAGTTGGCAACACTGAGGTAACAGACTGGCTGAAGCCACACTCAAGAGGAGATGTAGTGTATATCTGTTTGTCTTGAAATAAACTGTGGTTATGGAGAGTTGAAGACAAACTAACAAATTGGAAACTGGGCCCAAAAGCAAAACCAGTGCTATTGGTCGTTCTTTCAAAAGCCTGTTGGAGGTATTTAGAGTATTCTTGCAACATGCTTGCCTTATCATTTGAAGCTGTTTGAGAATTTGGGCTCATATTTTCTTCTTGAACCATCTCAGAATGTTCTCCCGAGGGGTGCAAGTCTACACGTTGTTCAGTTATACTGAAAGGATCTTCCTTCTGGCCTTCTGACTTGTGAGAGTACTGGTCCAAAAGACTCTGCAAGACTTCATCAGGAATTCCAGACTTGTCATGGCAAGACTTCATTTCAGTATTTAGAGATGTTGAATCAATAAGAGATAATGGGGCTTCATTATCCATAACACTTACACCTGCAGACTGGATGACAGACTGTTGGGAGGCCATATGTCCAACATTTATAGAAAAGGCACTGTTACTGCTGGCAGTTTGCAAATATCTTCTTTTCTTTGAAAACTGCATGGCATCATCATAATTGCTACTTATTTGACCTGGCTTTCCACCTGCATTTTGAAGAAGGCCAATAGCTTCTACACCAGTATTGGTTACTATACCAAGAGAGCCACTTTGTTTCCCAGGCAATGGTTTTTGCCCAATAATATCAGGTAATGGTGACACAAAATTAAGGTAACTCTTCTCTGCATTTTTTCTGTTTCCTTTTTTGAAGACCAACTTTGGCACCTTTTTTTGTAATTCTTCCATGCCAGCACCAACTAAGCCACCACTGGAAGACACAACAGGAATTTCTACTGCATAATTCTGCATGGTTATATTACTTGCAACTTGTGATTCAGTTACTTTATTACTAGACTTATGTCCTTTGTTATCAATGGATATACTTTTTGTTTTACTTTTTCTCCTCGAAGAACTTGTATTTCCCTGAGACAACACAGCCAGGCTCCCCATGTTGTGATTTGATGATCCAGGTTCCATTCCTGCACCTGCTTTACCTATGGCTTCACCGCATGTTCGTCTGTGCTTCAACAGTCTATCAGTCCTTGAAAAATACTGCTGACAAGTGTCACATTTGTATGGCTTTTCTCCACTATGTGTTCTCTTGTGTCTCTCCATATGGTACTTCTGGATGAATTTCATGCTGCACTGGTCACATCCAAATGGCTTCTCCCTACTGTGGATCTTCTCATGTCTCTGTAGCAAGTACTTCTGGATGAAACCCATGCTGCACTGGCTGCACTGGAAAGGCCTTTCCCCAGTATGAATGAGCACATGTCTGCGCAAGTGATAGGAGCTCCTGAAGGCAGCGCTGCAGTGTTCACAGACATGAGGTTTCTGACTTGAGGACAAGATGGCAGATTCTGTGTCTCCCACCAATGGGGGTTTGGATGAGGCGCTCTGCTTGCGCTTGGCTTTGATTCCCTGAGATTCTGGCTTTGGCCTCTTCACCTTCTTGCCATGGCCATCGTGCTTTGGCTCATCAGAGCCCCCAGGGGCGCTCTCGCTCCTGCTGCTCAGTAACAGGTCCCGGTGGGGATGGTGGTGCAGGTGGTGGAGGAGGCTGAGGTCCTGAATCACACTCTGGCTGGCTCCTTCCCCGCTGCCACTGCCCAGGGCTGGGTGCCTCTCCTCCCCAGCCCCTCCGAACAGCCCCCCATAGTGCTGCTGCTGTTCCTCCTCGCTGGGTTTCTCCTGCTTGATGCTCACCAGCGACTGGAGGAAGCCCCAGGGGCTCCTCTGCGAGGAAGAGGAAGGGAAAGCCCCAGCCGGCTCCTTCTTGAAAGTCACGTCCTGAGGGGGGGGCGGCGAGGGAGTCTCGGCCGCCGCAGAGGAAGAGGCGGCGGAGGGGGGCGGCGGCAAGACGCACTGCGAGGGGTGCTGGGCCGCCGGCGGGGGCGCGGCCGCCCGAGTGAAGCTGGTGACCGGCGGGAGGCGGTGGTTGAACATGACCATGCTGGGGGGGAAGGTGGGCTCCATGGCCACCGCCCTCTTGCTGCCGCCGCCGCCGCCGAGGAAGCCGCTGCCGAGTTTCATCCCCCAGGAAGCCGGGCCGGGGAGGAGGCGCGGCCCAGAGGGGCTGCGGGACCCGCCGCTCGCCCGCAGCCGGACGCCGCTAGCTCAGGGTGCCGCTCAGCGCCCGTTGACCGAGCCGGCCCCGCCCAGGAGCATCGTCACCGCCCCACCCGCGCCGACGGGCAGCTCCCGGCCCTGGCTGCACTTACGGCTCCCGCCGCCGCCTCCAGTCAAAAATAACGCCGCGTCCGCTCCACAATGGAATTAGCAGCCCCCGAGCGCGGCACTGCACATGCGCGGCGCGCGGCATGCTGGGAAACACCCAACCAGGAGGGCTGCGCTGGGCGGGCAGCGCTCGGCGAGCAGCGCGCAGGCGTAACAACCCCCCCACACACACACACACTCTTCGCAGCGTGCGGCCATGTCTGCCCTGCGGCCAGTCACGGCGCCTGGGCTAAGCCCGGCGACAGAGGCCGAAGGGGATGGGGGTGCACCCTATTCCGGGGCGAGGCCTAGGTGCAGGTGCCCTCCCCGTGCCGCCGGCGTGACACAGGGGCAGGGATTGCCCTTGACACATCCCTGCTGTGGCTCAGGGCTGTGTAACGGGCTGTGCGCTCACCAGCTGCGGCACGTACTCAGACACCTCTGCATCGCCTCAGGCACTAGTCCCAGCACCAGCGGGGAGGCTGCCTTCCGCAGTCTCTTAGCGCAGCTTAGGTAGCAAAGCCTGATAGAAAAGCCCCGTGAAGACAGGCGAGAATGGGTGGCGTTGGCTCGGTGGATTGTGGCCTAAGTGCCCTGTTAACTTGCCCAGGGACTAACATAACCTAATGGTGTTCAGACGTGTTAGTGCAACGCACTTGTGGATGGTTATTACAGCTCTCCCTCTTTAGCCTGTATTGTAACAGGGCATTTGAGGCATGAAAAGCTAAACGAACTAATATGGGGGGGGGACCCATACGGCTCTGTGCACACACACACTGAGCCTAACACTAACTTAAAAGCATGTGTGCATCTTCACTCTTGCAAAGTATCTGCAGGATTAGGGGATATATATATATAGAGAGAGAGAGAGATATAGATATAAATAAATCTGTATTGTTTCTGTTGACAGACTCAAAAATAATTACTTTGACAACCCCTTCTACTCACAAAGAAATCAATATTTTATGTGTTTATATGGAGCTAGATTCTGATACCTTTATTGAGTTAGCATCCTACTACACTGACTCCATTGACATTAATGAAACCACTCCTGAAATATTAAGAGTAAGAACCAAATTTGGCCTATTGATTGTATATATGTATACATTCATAACATATGCATATTTGCTCATGGGCACTTCATCTGAAATCTGTGACAAGTGCAAATTGGAAAGCACATCTAGATAGTTCTTCCGAAAAAAAATAGCATAGAGTAAAAGGCAGCACAGTTAAAGAAAACTGTGCAGGCAAATTAATTGTACATTTAGAGACTTGATAGTTAATATACCTGAAGACTACTGCATAATTACTCTCATATCAGTACAGCCCAATTGAAACAGTTTGGCACACAGTTGTAACAAATATACACATGCCTGATTAATGGTGCCGCTTGCCATTTTAGTTACATATAAGAAAATCCCTTCACTATTATTACGCTTAGCAGAATTTGATTTTGAATGTTTGTTTTTATAATTTTGACAGCTATAAATGTATATTTTAAATAGACAAAAATTGAAAAAATCCTTAAATTTTCACAGTTGCAGAAAATTATGGGGTTGGGGAAATTTAACCATTACTTAATGACAGTAGACACAGGTCTAAAAAGTTAAACCCTTTTAACTATTAAAACACAAATTGTCAACATCATGTCAGCATCTACAAAGTAACTATCAATAAACTAAACTCTAATAAGTTGTCAAGCAGCATTTCTCTTTGCCAATCTGTAAATTTCTATTATTATTGATGGAGATTTTTTTTTTGTCAGTTTGTGTGTATTTGGTGAAATCAACGACTGACATTTACTGGTAAAAATCTAATCTTTCCAAAAGTAATTATAATGGACTGATGCAACTCCAGAGACACATTCACAATCACACCACTTTAATTAAAAAAAACAACCTCTCCATGAAAGATTGCAGCTGACATTTTTCTTCATTTTTCACTAGTGTTGTTAAACTAGATATGCAGCCTTGACTACTAATAACTTTTGAATAAAATGGTTTAATTTCCAACAGTTGATTCCCAAAGCTTTTTATTTATTTATTTCTATGGATTTTTAATATGGCATCCCAAATATAATATGCACTCCTATGTATTAGTAACTTCTTGCTGAACTGATTAAAACACTTTTTTTAAATCATGAATGGAACTATAGGGGCACAAGCTATGATAACAAAATTATAATTTGTTTACATTCTATTTGATATATCTATCACCTGTAAAGATCATCAAGTAATTTCCATAGGCCTGTTTGCAGCTATTAGAAAGCCTTGCAGTAGATTTTAAAAGTCTTCCAAAATATATAAAAGATGTAAATATTAAACCTAGGATATAAGAAGTTTCTATACACTACAGAATTCTAAAGTCAGTTATTAAGTAACACTAGTTCTTGCTACATCATGTAACTATAAATGCAGTTCCATTTAAACTGTGTGCAAACTAAAACTTAGTTATATATAAAAACCAACTTGAATTGTGAAAGTTTAAGACTGTCAAGTGTAGCCAGGTGTTAAAAGAAAGACTAGGAATTCAAAAACTTAAAGCAGCAGTAAAATATTAGTCAATGCCTATGAGAAATGAGTCTGTCCCTTTATTCAGGGTGTCTATGTTTAATGGTAAGATGGGATGCATATAAGCTAGTCCAAGCATGAAGGGCAGTAGGACACTCATATGGAAAGCCAACTTTGTCCCTCAGTTATCAAGATAAGAAACCTGTCATTTCTCTCATTCACTCTGTCAGCCTTGAGATACTCCAAGCAGACTTACCTCTGTGTTGTACACCCCATATATCAGGAAGATGAAGAGACCCTGTAAAATAAAATGGAGGGAAAAAGCTGTTAACTCTAATCATTTCAGCAGTAGAAATACCTGAAATAAACTTTCCTGGGAACAGACAAAAGAAGACACACTTCATCAAGGTCAATTTATTTTTCTATTTTTCAACATTATAAGCTGTACCTTGAGCATTTATTTGATAATATAGGAGTACATTGCCTACAATATTTGTGCTATTCAACTATTTGGCAATAAAATATTCAGAACCAAAGAGTCTAAAATGTTAATTAGAAAAATTTAAGTCACACCTGAAACATGAAATAAAAAAACACAAAAAATGCTATTAAAACAAACTAAGAAAAGAGCAAATATTTATATTGCTAAACATCTTTTAAAATGCAATCAATAAAAAGATTATCGTTTATTACCATGTTCCATAATAAAACTATATGTACGCATGCATACTCGTTTGTGTTTGATATATAGATACATACACACCTAAAACCACTAATATTCAACTTTTAAAATGAAACTAAAATAGCAATAAAATAAGAGATGTAGCATTATAAAGAAAAGTATAGAGAAAGGTAACAAAAATTAAATGAAATAGCTAAATTGTTCAATATTTCATTAATCAGAGATCTCTGTCTCAAAAGTAGGGAATAGTGAACTCTCAAGGCAGACTTAGACACTACAAAATATTACAGAACAGATACTAATCATGATTTATCAAAGCCAATATATTTTATGAGCTTCTTCAAATCTGACTAGCATCAGAAACTAAACAAGCAAAGAGACATTCTGGACTTCTGTGGGGCTCTGTATGGTCTTTTCACAGGAATCTATTTGCAAGATCAGGGGCTGAGTTAATATACTGTTAATTCTTCCAAAGACTAACAACAGGCAAAATCCTTCAAAATATGAGCAAAATACATCAATTAGGAACATAGCAAATAAGAAAATCATTATAAAGTTGTAGAAGTACTTTCTTAGGGAAACTTTTCAATAACTTGAGTTCAACACCTCTGGTATAATTACCCTGAAGAAATAAAAAGGGAGTCTCATATTTGCTCAACAGAATTTTGAATTCATATGTGGGCCTACCGTACGTTATAACAACAACAACAACTTTGTTCTGTTTTTTTCCATTGGCATATACAAGCTGCCTGTAACACAATGACACATGAGGTTTTCTGAAGCAGAATAGAAGATAAGGTAACAAAAGAAGTTACCGGTTTTAAGTTCTATATAAAAATTATTTAAACACAACTAAGGTATTTCTGCAGTTGTTACATCATCAGAATTACTATATCAAGACATACTGAACTATAAGGGAGATTTTGCACATTTAGTATTTCCCCAGGTTACACAGCATGGAAGTTAAACTCTTGACGGGGAGGATAAGATTACTTAATTTATTTATAATAAAATAAATATTAAACTCCAGTACACCTTTTTGGGGTGTTTCTTATGATGAAAGCAGTGTATTTAATGATACATATAAACTGATACAAAGGACAGACACCTAGTTCCGTACACGCAGTATTGAACATTCTGCACTTTTATATTGTGCTTCTTGTTTCCAAAAAAGTGCCAGATTCTGCAAACACAGCAATTCATGGAAGTGAAGTTACTTACATGCATAAGTGTTTGCAAAATTGGGTCCTAATTTTGCTTTCAAATGAGGGTGAGCATAAACTTCCTTATGTGGAACATATAGTGTAAAACACAAGGATTAATAAATTTTAGCATACCACTGGTTTCTCTCAGAGAAGAATTTGAAATCCATGTTGCTTCGACTAAAGGAGTAGATTAGCCTGAATTTACATATTTCATTAACTGAAATAAAATTCAAAAGATGAATGAAATATAGTTACAGAAATTTAAAAAATATGGTTGTATGATAGGTAGTAAGAAAAAATAATAATGTATGAAATGTACATTGAATGTTCAAACTTGACTAACCAATAATCAAATGAAGTTAATGTGATACACAGTAATCGAAGCAGTATCACAATTGTTATTACAAAGCTGAAATACTATTTAACTTTTTTCTAATATTCTGCACAGAGAATTATTGTATAAACATGGATCCTTTATACAGACCTGAAGGTCAATCAAGCTCATGCCAATTAATATTGAAGGCTGTCATTGACAATTAACATTAAGACAGTTAAACATTTAAATTATTTGATTACTATTCAATGGCCACATATGGACCGAACATATGCAGCTGCACAGGACTAAGAGGAGGAGTAAGATACATGTCTGTATGGCCTCCTCAAATCTCTGTTGCAGGTGTAAAAGCAGGAGCTGAACTCTTGGTACTTCTCTTTCTACATAGGTGGAAAGCGAGTGAGTGGGGAAGGGCAGGAAAGATTAATTGACACAGAGGAAGCAGTAAGCTGTTATTGGTGAGAACAAGTAGATTACTACTCTATGGGAGCAGGGAAGGAATTGTGCCTCTCTTAGTACAGATCATAGAATATCACGGTTGGAAGGGACCTCAGGAGGTCATCTAGTCCAACCCCCTGCTCAAAGCAAGACCAATCCCCAGACAGATTTTTGCCCCAAAATCCCTAAATGGTCCCCTCAAGGGTTGAATTTACAACCCTGGGTTTAGCAGGCCAGTGCTCAAACCACTGAGCTATCCCTTCCCCGCAAAACAAAACTCAAACCTGGAACCTTGAATCCCTTCATCCTCTAGAAGGGCAATGTGCTATCCATTGCGCCACAGAGCCACCTAACTTACTCTGATCACTCTATCATCTTACTCTGATCTAAAAAATCCCTTCACTAATAGGCATGAAGACATTTTATTATTTGTATTACAATAGCAACTAATGACCCCAAGTGAGGTTGGGATCCCATTGTGCTAAGTACGATACAAATATAGAATAAGAGTTCCTGCCTTGAAAAGTTCACAATCTAAATGGACAAGACAGACAAAGGATAGGGGAAAGGATAGAACATACAAGCAGAGTTGAGTCTTATTTTCCAAGAGTTCAACAGAAACATTTGACACCTCTCATCTGTTTTACCTAGAAGTTCCCACTAGTTCTTCAGATCAGCTAGGGTCTACTACTCTGCTTTTTGGACTTTGAAAAAAACACAACTAGTGTTGCTCTGTCTAGTATTTACTCAGAAAACCTCTTTAACTGCGTCTCTCTTTTGGGTGTAAATCAGTTGTTCATCTTTAAACCTCAGCTGTTCTCATCAAAATTGTCCTTTCTACCTTTGGTAAGATAGCCCATGGACAGTTTTAACCTTTAACTATTCCTCAAAATCTGTTCTACCTTGGTTAGTAACTGTCATATTAAAAGTCCATTTGGATTTAGGGCAAGAAAGCCCTGAGGCCCAGTTCTTTTATCAGAACATTCACCCCATGATTTATCATTTATTCCTTCAATCTGCTGCTATTTGAAATTTGCTAAAAACTTTTTTTATTGACAATATATTTGCAAGATTTGAAAGACATAAAATATGCAATGTCTCAACATCTATTAAACATTGCATAACATAAAAAATGAATATAAAGTATGTTTATATCAACATTGTTTTAAAATATTCCCTGTATCAGGACTTTTCTTTTTGGATTATATCATCCTTCAGAGTGTATGGCATTATTTAACCCTGTTTACCTTTAATAATCACATTTTTGAGGCTCTTGCACTTTCATTTGCTTAACATAAAAATAAAAATGAACAGCTAAAAATTTCCAAGTACTAAAAACACAGCCTGAGATACTTCAGTGAATCAATTACATATATTAGAAAAATTGTAAATCTAAGTTTATCACTTTGATGCAATGTAAAGGAATTAAAATATCTGAATTATAGTTTTACTATGTAAATTCCTGACATGACCACAAATATTTTAACACATGCATCTAATATTAACTTATTAAAACCTTTCTTTACAGAAATAAATCTCTGTGTTGTAAAATACATTCTGTAATATACATGCAGTGAGGAAACAAAGAGAGAACACTTCACCTGCAGACACACTGAATTAATTATGCTTATTTATTCCATGTGTAAGAAATGGGTGCATGTTTTGTGGCAGTAGGCATGTATGGATTGCAAAAATTACATAGTGAGACTGAGCAATCTCCCTAAAATCATAGATGAATTATATCAACCCTTGTCCTTGACAAGGATATAGAATTTTTTTTTTACATTCCAGGGCCAGGCTTCATAGTCACCAACTTATGCATGGCCTTGCATCATCAGGGAAAGAACTAAGTACCCTCAACTCCAAAAGTACAGGCTTTTATCACTTAAATTAAAGAAGTACTTCCATTAGCTTGTCCAAAGTATTTGTTTTGACAGAACCATGTTGCCATTTAAAATTACATTAAAAAGCTTCAAAGTTAGCCCTCAGACATCCATAGGAACAGTTCACATCTCTTAGCTATTGTTCAAATCTATCTGCACTCTGTAAAAATGTAGGGAGATAGCATGGCTTTGGTTCATATTCAGGTGGTTTTCTTCATAACTGTAAATACTAGAAACTTTTAAAATGATTAAAGATTTAATATCAAGATAAAATGGCATTCTGGCTCATTCTCCCACTGCAAGAACAAGGCCACTCCCCCCCATCCCCCTAAACTGTCCTATGCATATTGCTGTGGGGACAAATCTACCTGGTGCTTGAAAGGAAGATCTAAAGCAGAACAAGTAACTTTAAATAGCATTGCTTACATCAGAGGACAAATTCAGTCCAGGACTATTCACTAAAGGTTGATTAAACCCATCCAAAGGAAAAGAGGTAGCAACTGTTGAAGAGACCTGCGTTATAACCAAAGGATGATCTACCACACCTCTCAAAGTTAAACAAAAATAATTATCTACACAGCTGTAGCAAATATCTTCCTCAGGAACAAGTGCTGCTAAGAAGCCTCATGGAAATTCCAGTAGAAATAAATGAGATATTTATAAATGAGGGCTAAGCACCTTTGCCAGGCTATTAACATAAATACCACATACAGCCAAATTCTGCTATCCTTGCTCATGTTTAGCAGTACCTTACAGCACAATTAATGCCATTAATTTCAATGAGACAATTCATGGAGTAAGGTGCTGCTTAATGTGAGTAAGGGAGACAAACTTTGGCTCATGGAAAATGGAAGGTTTAAAATTATTACCTCTAGAGATACAGATGGAACATTGTAAATAAACAGGGATGCAATCAAAATGTGATCCCAGTGTTTCTGTCATGTCCAATTCTACATTTTCAGGTATTCGTTTACCTTGAAGCTACAGATAAGTTTATTTTCTGCAAAAGGTTCTGACAATATATCAGGGTACAACAGCCATTTCAAAATGTCTGTGTGTATATTTACCATGATCTTTAGTGTTGTTTTATGTATCATATTGCCCTTCCTTTTGTTGCCTAATAATTTAGGGCTTGATCCAGGGCCAAGTCAAGTCAATGGGAGTTTTTCCATTGATTTGAATGTTTTTTTGGATTAGGTCCTTAATCTCTAGAGGTTGGATTAAACTAATTTAATATAAACTTTCATTCTACTAGAACAAAAATGTTGCAAAGACTAAAGGGTTAGAGTACTGATGAAATAGTAAATTGGATTTAATGCAAATTGTATAGCTACATTGTCTGAAATAGAATTTAGTGATTTTGGTCAGAATTCAGACCATTTAAAACATCCCTTGAAGATCAAGAAATATGAATTTACTTTCTAACAAATCAGACAGAGGGTTATCCATCCTATGTTTCATTAGTGAGCTTTAGATATAACTTATGAAAGCTTTCCATCTAAATTCTACCCAGTTACTGAATTCATGCTAGATGTTGTTTCCTATAGAGCTAATGTCATGTGATTCAACAGTTCTGGCACATTCTTTTCCTCATTTTTTCACAAATCAGATCAACTCTCTTTGGATTAGAAGTGGTCAGCACTGGATTTAGGGGCAGGCGACCCAGAAGACTGTCTGGGCTAGCAGGCTTGGGGGGTGGGCCTCAGGCTCAGAGTGCTGTTTTTGTTGTTAGCAACAAAAGGAAAAATAGAATGTGTGCAGTAAAATGTTTCCAGTATTCCATATGTGGATGCATTTTTCACTAACCTCCTAGAATGTTCTGGACCCTTATAGAATCTCATGGAACCTTCCAGACTTTCTGGGAATTACATTTTCCTTGAACTTCCTAGAATGTTCAGCCATGCTCTTGCAGGTATATAAGGGGCAGGGCATCGCCAGTCGGTGAGATACAAGAATGAAGTGAAGTGAGAGCCCAGCAAGGTTATTGTGAACCTTTGTTTCATTGTGTAATTGTGAAAGTGTACTTGTGTTTTAAGACTTGAAGGGTGTAAGTGGCAACTAATAAAGAACATATTTAATGAGACACCAGAGAGCTCTATCGAATGCCTATCTATGCAACAATATAAAAGAGATACTGTTACTTCTTTTCCCAGGCTTAACACGTAATATTTGATGACTTTCTAAGACTTCAAAACATACACTTTTGCTCTCCCTATTACTGTTTGTTTTCCCCCTTAGAAAACAAAAGATGCCCCCAAAGAACCCTTCAGGACCTCAGTATAGAAAGTTAAAAGCTCAATTTCAATCTAGGTTGCAGGAAAAGGCAGATTTGATGGGAAAATATCTGAAACAGAAAAACAGACTGGGCTTTAGGCAGTTGCAATTATCTCAGCACAGAAGACATTGAGAAGTGAAGTGTAAATGATGGACATCCTACTGAGGAATTAGCAGATTTACCTGAACATAAGAAATGGAAACTTGAGGAAAGTGATGGAGAATTGTCCAGATTTCCTGGCAGCTTAAAGGAAAGTGATGAAAGAAGAATGTGGCTCACATGAAAAGGAGAGTAACAACAAAGAAAAATCTGGTTTACATGAAAAGGAGAGAAATTATGAAGAATCAGCCTTGCATGATGACAGAAATAGCAGTGGAAAAAATTATATATCACAAATCGATACATCGAATCCTGCTTTATGGCAGGCAGTCCTAAACTCTGCTGATATTGATAGTATAATTTTGAACAGTCTGGGGAAAATCAAGGATATGACTTTCCAGTAAATAAGCAGAAGCGACACTTTTCAAAGTCACGCTGCAAAAGAGTGCTCAAGAATGGTGAGAAACTGACTCAGTGTTGGCTAGTTTCCTTGAAATTAAGTGACAAAGTGTTCTGGTTTTGTTGCAAAATATTTAACAAGAATGCCAAATCGTTGCTTGCACTTTCTGGGTACAGTTACTGGCATAACTTAGCTGATGCTCTGAAGCAACATGAAAAGTCACCCAGCCATTTTATGACCTACTCCAAATGGATGGAGGTTGAGTCCAGGCTCAGGATGAATAAATGCATAGATGCAGAAAACCAGCACATTATTAATGTAGAAACCCAACATTGGAAGAATGTGCTCAAGCGTCTGATCTCAATTACCCTCTTCCTTGCAAACAACAATTTGGCTTCCCAGGGCTCGTCGGATAAGTCGTTCACTCAACATAACAGTACTTTCCTTGGTTTGGTATAGCTCCTTGGGAAACAGAAAATATCACGTGTGAGCGCCTACATCAAGTAGGTCATGAAGCAGCTATGGACCATTACTGCAGCAAAACAATTCAAAACAAATTGATTGACTTTATGGCAAGAAAGGTACTCGAAAACATATTGATGCGGCTTGGCAAAGTGAAGTACTACACCATAATAATGGACTGCACTTCTGACATTAGTCACAGTGAAAAGATATCATTTACAGTAAGATTTGTTGACAATGAAGATGGCTGTATCCAAGTAACGTAACACTTTATCTGTTTCTGGTCTGTGGATAACTCTACTGGAAAAAGCCTAACAGAACTCTTTATGAAGTTTTGAATGAGAATAAAATAAAGCTTCATGACTGCCAAGGCTACGACAATGGCATAAACGTTGAAACAGTGGCATCCAGACAAGGATCCTTGCACTCAATCCAAGAGCTTTTTTTGTGCCTTTTGGCAACCATTCTCTCAAACTCGTTGAGTCAGATGCAGCATCATCTTCTTTAGAGTCAGTATCTCTCTTCGGAGCATGGGAAAGAATGTAAGTCCTGTTTTTAGCATCAACTATCAGATGGAAGATCCTCATGGACAGTGTTACAGATCTGACCATGAAGCTGCTAAATGACACTCACTGGGAGATCTGCATTGACAGCAAAAGGACAGTGAGGTACCAAGTGACAGGTTTCTGACACTCTGATGAAACTGGCGCAATCAAGTAAAGCTGAGGCCAGAATCCTACACAAGATGCAAAGCCTGGCAAACCAGATCACTGATTCAAATTTCTGGTCTCAGTTATGGTTTGGCACGATATCCTGTTCCAAGTAAACATTGTAATCAAGGCACTAGACACTCAGTTGATGGACATTGCGACCACTACCACCTGATGAGAAGCTGCCTTGATTTCATTGTGGCCTTCAGAAACAAAGGATTTGACTATGCCATCACTGCTGCCAAAGAAATGCTGGAAAACTTAGGCATTGAGCCTGTCTTCAAGGAAACTCATATGCATCGGTAGAAGAGATAGTTTGGTTTCAAGGGCAGAGATGAGGTGATGGGAAGCTCAGAAGAAAAATTCAAGAGGGAGGTTTTTTGCTTGCTTGTTGACACTGCACTCGAGTGTCCATTGAAGAAAGGTTTGGACAAATGAAGCACCATGAAAAAACCTGGGGTTTTTTTTGTATGACTTTAGTAAGCTGCCAGCAGACAGGAAAACACTCTTGAATAATTGTATGTACCTTCACCAGACACTGACTCATAGGGAATGTTTGAACATCAATGATAAAGACCTCTGCATCAAATTGGACAACATCCATCACATTTTGCAACATGGGAAGGACTCTCCACTCTAAGTTCTCCAGTTCATTCATGATACAGAGCTGAAGGACACTTTTCCTAATGTTTGGCAGGCCTACACTGGTATACTATTTTCATCAAATCCCTAAAAACTTTTCAGTAATTTTCTTCTATTACATTATTGGGCCAGTTCTCCAATACTTACTAACATGATCAATCTCACTGAAGAGAGAGCCAAAAACTGGCCAATGGCATTTTCAAGCAATAAAATAACAAATGATGTCAGTCTCTCATCGACTGAAGGTGTGTTTTAATGAGCCTAAGCTTTGAAAAGCTGCACTCACCACTTGCGACTGTGACCGGCAGCATGAACAGAATTCTCCTTACAAGACTGGGCCCTATTTTTCATAACTACTGTAAAGTCAGAGTTACAATCCCCAATATTACACTTCTGTAGAGACTTGGCATTTATATTTTGTAAAGGACAATAATTCCAGTAGCACATGAAAGAACTGTGATGATCCCAAAGCTTTTTCTAAGGGTAAAATGTATACTACAATGTTCTAAAACAGGTATTTGATGTGTTCACTTTAGTCTTAAAATGAGATAGTAATCTGAAAATGCTTTTCTGGGGTTCCATGTTTATGTAATTGAAGTCTCTTCCATACAAACGTATTCAGTTTATAAATAAAGTTCTTATAAATGCCAGCACAGAAGAAAGTTGTGGGGTGGAAGAGACCTAAAACTCCCCAGATCCACCATGGTTTTTATGTAAAATCTATCAACTAAGTTTCAGGCATATGCTAAAAAATCATCTCACTAACTGTCCTGAAAATCCTTATGGTGGTCCCATGCATGAAAGTGGACAGGAATCTGTTGCATTTGGATGCTGGAGAAAGGTACCAACATTATCTGGAAATTAAGAAAAGAACAAGTTGGAGACCTCATTACTCTTTTTATATTTAAATAAGGAACCAGTCAGGTAGCATTTCATGCTCAGTGCAGAATGAAAGAGAGAAAGCTGGAGTTCAGTATTTCTCATTCTGCCTATTTTTCTGCTGGGATCCTTTCTCTCTCTATTTTTCTTCTCCTCATTGGCCTCTTATCACCACAACTGAATATCCCCATCCCTGGACAACTGTCATGGAACATTGTTTCCAAAAGTCTATCCCATCCCCTGGTACAAGGACACCACCGAAAATAGTCTGCTCACTGTTAGCAAGAGAGAAAAACAGTCACTCCATAGGTGCCTTATAGCGGGGGCAACACTAAGGGACCTCACATACTAAGGAGTACAAGGGAGAGCTCAGAAGATGGAAGGAGAAAGGAGATGACAAAGGGAAAGAAGATGGTCAGACAACAAGAAGGGAAGAAAGGTGATGGTGGTGAAGCAGGAGACTACATCAGGGTGCTCAGATGGGCTCAGTATAAAAGGGATAGCTCACAGCTGGGTTAAGATGTCAGAAATGTTATCAGTCTTAGACCTAGACAACAAGATGAATGTTAAAAGGCTGATCATGAAAAGAAAATAACGCTACACTGTCCAAGAGGAAGTATTAGCTATCAATGGGAAATCTGAACAAGTATGGTATCAGTTGACTTCATGTGGTAAATATTAAACCCTCAGCTTGAGGTAGTGGTTTGTGATTCCAGCTGTGCCATCATTAGCCTAACTAAAAGAGAAAAATATACTTAAAAAGGACAGCTTGAAAAAAGAAATCACACTTCTGTCTATAAAAGTAAGTGGAGCTCCCCACAGGCATAGAAGTCAACCCATGCAGTATGACTTGCAAGACTGGGGTTTAGTTGACTATTGAGGGGAACACTGAAACTGACTATACACAAAGCGCTGTCAAATGTACAAAGTAAAACTAAAAAAAGACGAACACTGTTTCCCATTGACTTCTTTCAGTTATAATAATTCAAGTCATTACTTGTTACTGTATTTTAAAGAGTCTCTTGCCCTTTTCCCATTGGGCTCCACATAGACACCGGCATGGAGTAGGTACAGGATCCAAATATTAGTGATTCCAGTTCGTGTGTGCTGACAGGCCCCTACAAACATCAAGGAAGCAGAAAAACCCTTATGCATTTTTTTAAAGTAGGGTTTTTTTAAAAAAAAATAGTTTTCGGAAATAGTATCTAAAAGGTCCTCTATCTAAAATTGGATTTTTTTTAAAACTAGTCAATTAAAAAAAAAATAAAGTTCACAGTATCCCTGTATGGCCAAATTTGATTTTATCAAAAAAGGGTCCAAGTAGGCCAGAGAACCTCTATAGAAAGAGTGGTTAGAGAAAAATATATATTCAAAACAGTAGGGAAATTGTGTTCATATCCTTTCCATTACTATTTTCTCTAATCTTTCTTCTATGAACTATTTTTCATAGTGGAAGGGTACACTGCATGAAATTTTAATTTGAAGAGATATTCTAATTGCAATTATTAGTTATATTAGCCCTAACAGCGTTTGTACCAATAGACTTATTGGTAAAACCTTTCAGGCAGTTGAAGCCACTTGGTCTTCAGGTTTTTTCTTGACAATGAAGCCAGGATATATGCCAACAACCTGTGGGTCTTTGTGTAGCTTACTGCTATTGTATGTTAAGCAGTAAGGCATTCTTGTGGTGATGATTAGTCATTCAGCTACAGCTAGAAAGTCTTGAAAAGCTAATGAAAAAATCTTAAAAGTAAATAATCGGATTGTCTGATAGGAATAAAAAATTTAACCTTTTGGGGTTGTGATAGAGTCACAATCCTTCCTTTCTCATGCAATATTTACACAAAAAGGGCAACATTTTCAAAGAGTCTTCAAACCAGCTTCTAGTTTTGGATCCCCGATCAACTGTAGATATAATATGTGACCCATCATTTCTGCCAAAATTTGAATTTAGACATTTAACTGCCTGATCTATGGGTATATGCAGTATTTTATTATTAGATATCCAAATTCTAGCATTTGCAGGCACAAAATTATATTCCCTTTGGAACATCAAAGATGGATGCTGTGTACTTACAGCTACATTTACCTTCCTTGGCTATAAACCCAGCGTAGTGTTGAAAGAAAGTAGGCTGAGAGTGAGGAAGCATAATTATTGCCTGTATAGGTAAACAGGATACAGTGGGACTGTAATGTACATAGCAATCTTTACCTGAGTGCTCTGACTATTCCTGGGAACTCATCTCCCAGTATTACTGGTAATGGATTGATGACTTATTTCTTGTATGTGTACACAGTATGCAATACTAATTGTATTCATAACATGAAATGTTCACAGCATCTTCTTTGGCTGATGGACTGAGAACAAGAACCCTGACTTGTATGATTACCCAGTTAAATAATAATTCGATGGCTAACTCATTATGGGCCATGCTGTATAAAAAAGAGCTACAATACATCTGTTCTGGAATTTTAGAGGTCCTATGGAATTCTCTGTGATTTGTTTATGATGATGTGATGATTGACTCTGTCAGTAACTAATAAATGGTAAATAAAAAAGTAACCTGTGATATTAAAGTACTACGTTAGCTACATTGTGATTAAATTACAGTAACACCACCAGCTATAAACCTTTATAGAATCTTCTCAACCATGCAGTAATTCTCCTAACTATACTATTATGTAGAGCACAAATATTTCTTTGTAAATCCAAAGCAATACATCAGGGAAGCATTTACTGCTAAAGCTAGATTGAGAGTAAATGCATCTTGGGTTGCTATGAATAAAAGCTCTAGCTTCTCATTACTTTATGACAAGACACAGAAATTCACTTTACTTTTCATTTAAGCTTTTCTGCTCCAGTTTATAGATGTATGCCTTCACGCTTTTATTCCCTTCTCGCTTCAGCCGTACGTAATAAATGATTATAAATTTTCACATTTGACCACCTCTCTGCTAGTCGCATGCTTAATGCACAAAGTTAGGAAGCTGCAGGTAAAAATTTCACAAACACTTTTATTTATGATGTTGTCCTTGGTAACGGAAATTTCAATGTACTGAAATGAAAAGTATGATTAAAGGGATACAACGTTCTGACAAGGATAGTAGAGGGCAGCCTTCTATTTCCCACTGAAAATATATAATACTTTTTTGACATCAATTTCATAGAGAATAGACATGGGCTAGTCATGAAGAGAAAAAAAGACAAACCATTTCTAACTTCAGCGTTGTTGTGCCTTCTTAAATAAAACTTCTCTCAGAAACATTTCTGAGTTAATAAGCTTCTGAGTTGAAAATTATTCAGATAGAATCACAGCTAATTTCCAATGAGTGAGAGTGGCAAAACAACACAGAATAAACAAAGGACAAAAGTGATCTGGGACCTATATAATCAGTTTTCTGTGCAATTAAAAAAATACTACTAATAAAAAAAAGACACCCCTCCAAGAGAAGTAGTCACTATCATTTACTGTTGTCAGACTTCCTGCCATATTCTTATCATAATGGGAATTATTTGCTGGGTTATTTCTCTAATTTTTCCTTTTTATACATCTGTAAAGTGCCAGGCACACCTATGGCACTCTCTATATAGTAATTAATAGGTGAACAGTGAATGTTTTATTTTGAATTACACCAGTTTATCTATCAAAATAGTTTGCCATACTGTGTTAAAGATGCAGATACGGGGAGAAAACACTGGAACCACATTAAGTAATCAGAGTTTTAATTTCCCCTACACGAAAAATAATTTATCTAGCATTACAAAAGTGAATTTAAATCTTTTCTGTTAAAGTTTTAAATCAATAGTCCTAATCTATAGTATTGACTATCTAAACATGTGATATTAGGTCCAAGGTAAATATTTTTGTTAGATGACTTTAATCAATTAAAAAATGGCCAACCAATCATGCTAATCACAAAACTCCTCTCACCAAAAATATTCTAATCCTGTTTACAACAATTTACATATGGAAATAAAAAATCTGTACTCAAAATTGTATAGATACATGGAAATATAAATTGAATCAGTATTTCTCCAATTAAAAATTAAAAAAAATTCTTATGCAAATGTGCAATTTTCAAGGAAAAATAGGCTTTATGAAACAATGTATTTTTAGCGACCCAACACAATAATGCTGCTATACAAACTAGTAAACTCTTATCCTTGCATTCAATGTCTTAAAGCTTTTCTGTTTGGGATTCTTACTCTTGAGTGGTCTAAGAGAGGAACTGGATGCATCAGGCAACTGGTAAGTGAAATATGGACCTTTTCACCCTTACACCACTATTTCAAATTCAGTCCAGACTGGCAGTGACTGAAAGTTATTACTAATCTGATGGCTCTTCAGTAGTCTACATTAAATAATTTGTTGGTCTATGTCCACTTCCCAACAGACATGTTTACCAACCACAGTAACCGTCCTTCTTAACTGGCATTAACTGGACCCAGAAAGACCAATGGCTTAATTATTATTTTAGTTGGCCCCTCTAGTTTAGGGCTGAGTTACATTGATAGGGCACCATGGGGAGGCTGGCACTGTTAAATCCCATGTTCTATGAGTTCTATAGATTAAAAAAAAAGAGCCTTGAACACTTTTCAGCACATTAAAAAAAGATTTACTGAAGAAATCCTTGAGCACTGCATACACTAGTTATGAGAACAAAAGGATTTTTTTTTTTTTTTTAAGAAAAGGGCAAAAGAAGTTGTTATATTGCAGATGTCCATAGTCATTACATTGTTAGGAAAATATTTTATCAATGTATATGCTGAAAAATTTTCAATCTGTGCTTGTACTTTAACAACATTACAACCTTCTTCACTAAGGGGAGTTGCAAATACTTTCTGACAGATTCCATTTGTTGGTTAGCTATCGCAGAACCCTGAAAAACATATTATGTATCATGTCAGTTATAAAAATAACACCACAAATTATAACCAAAACAAAATTACATGGCAATTATCATTTAAATGTCTGTTTTAATCCATTTCAGATTTGCTGTTACTCTGCACTCTTTTACACCTAAATTTTTTATATTTTACCATACAATTACAAACTACTGTGGTCATTTAAATTATTTTTTCATAGTCACTGCTATTCTAATACCAGCAATTACATTGCAGAGCACTCTGCATAGTGTCCTCACCATAAGTGTGTTGTATTCCAAATGTATTTAACATTTGCAGCCTGAAACTTGACAAGAAGTGCTTAGAGTGGACATGTGGTATCAATTATGGAAACTAAAAGCATACAGGTTAAAAGTACAACAACAAGGCTCACACTTTCTTTTAATTAGCTAATGTCTCTGACCCCTTTGTACAAAAGCACTTTAATCAACATTATATATATTATATTTTTGCCTCTCCATTTAACAGGCTGTAAAAAATGTTTGGCTATCAATTATACACATCAAGTTGATATGCTGCAGAACTGAGGGTCATTTAAACTTAAAAATTATAGTTGAAAGTTGGGGAAACCCATGTGGGGAGCAAACTAGGGGTTTTTTAAGCTTGCAAGCAAAGGGGAGACTTAATTAAATTAAATAGGGAGAGTTCCCTCAGCTGACACTTATGAAAAAGCATTGGGGCTCCACGATACTCCACTGTTGTCTCCCACTCCCTCAGACATCCAAGCCTTGCCCTGCATACATACAAGTGCCAATAACAAAAATGTCACAATCAAGTGATCATGTTAGATAAATTTGGTCCTGATCTCACTTTAGGGCCTAATCCAATGCTGGAACAATGGGCTAAGTCTGGATCTGACTACTGATGGCTGGTATGAGATACGGGTCAATACACATAAGTGCTCTATTTGTAATCATAAAAATGAGATAATGTATAGGATGCTAAACCACTTCTTTACATCCCCTTCATCTTATAGGGAAATTGATAGTCCATGTTCTTCAGAATGATGAGGAGAGATTGTGGCTAGTTATAAACTATGTTTTTGCTAACCAAAGATCTTTTTAGAAGTCTCTTTTCTGATTTATTATACCAAATTCCTTGGAGATTACTGATAAATTTAAATTTCACTTGTATTTTGCTGAGGTATTTCAGAGACGATGTCCTATTTCCTCTATTCCATGCAGCCTCAATTTCAGCTTATGCCACATAGGAAATGATCGCAAATTGTAGAAATCATCCCAAGTGTCAAATTTTGGGGGCCAACACTGAAATCAGATCCCCACCTTCCTTCACCAGAATTGTTTTGACTGCAAGCTAGGAACCTCCCTTACTATTATACTTGAAATCCCAGACCTGACTTTTGTTTGTGTACTGTAACTTGGGCAGTAGAGTTAATATGATCCATTCTGGAACTGGCCATTTGACATTTTTGCATGGCTGGTGCCTTTGTAATCCAGGATGGATTGCTGCAGTATCTGTTTATCTTATTTTGGCAGAATGTAACCATGCTGTGCTGTTGTTGCCTTTTCCCTGTTGGATTTGAACCTGTCATCACAATAAATAAATTGTAGGGTAGGGCTGAGGTTATCTTATGGTTTTAGCAGCTCCTTTGCCAGAAGCAGGTATGATACTTTCAGCTGGTTGAATAGCTCATTGATGTGACTTTCAACTCACTCTTTGGGATCGACCTGTTGAACAAGCTCACTGTTGTTCGTCCATCAGACTTTGAAGCTCTGGTGAAGAGCTGAAAACAGCTATTTGTGAGAAATAAAATACTCATGTGTATTTTAATTTGGTAAAAGGAAACTGACACAAAGCAAAGATGATGCATGGTCTCTTGTACCTCTCTCAAAAATTCTTACCCTGGATTAAGCATGTCTCTGAATTATTACAAATGCATTGATCTGACTTCAGTCTGAAGTTACCAAGGTTTTAGAAGACTGTAATAAAGCTCTTTTTGCATTAACCAGCCAAGCACATAAAAATTTTAATGAACTGTTTTTACATGGTTCATTGAGTAGCTCCCAATCTTGTATAATACAAATCACTCCTCCGTCACAGTCAGTTTTCCCATGCAGCCTTTACTTTTTAGTTTACAAAATGCAAATTGAATAGCAGTTCTAGGAGACCTAAGCAAGTATTAGGTTACACAGGAAGTGTACTTCCTAATAGGGAAAATGACTTTGTAATCCATCCCATCTCAACTACACAATTCTAACAATTTAAACCAAAAACCTCCAACATCCACAAGTAATACAATAATATGTTTAGAAAAGCACACTTGCTTGTTGTCATCATGCAAATTATTACAGACCAGTATGAAATGAGCCTTGGAGATATCATCTGAAGCCTTCTCAGCGTACTGCAGTGAGTGACAGTATTGCTATGGAGTATTTGGGAAGCTAAATTACCATTAATCATAGAATAGGCTGTCTCCCCAAACAGGTATTTATTTTATATTGACCTAAAGGCAGAAATGAATTATTGAAATCAACATCAATGCAGATCAAATCTCTTTGGAATAATTAAATATCATTAACAAACAAGTATTTTGGTGTATTCTAGTCAACCTTTAAAAAGCAACACAACATTAAATATTTATAGTTATGTTTTCAAATAAGCTTTACGACATATTATGTATTTAAGATTAAAGATTAGTTGTAACACATGATTTAATAATGAATGCAAATTATAGATGAATATTTAACAAACCATATCACGTTTTATGTCTTAACATATCCTCTGCCATTACTGTGACTGAATGAGAAATGGCTGTATGATGTATTGTCCTGCTGCCTAGGGCCCTGGGTGTTTTCACCTTGATATGGCCTTTAAAATAAATTAATTTGTTAACATTTAAGAACTCTGTGTAACAGCTGACATAAAACATTTATAAGTCTGTTTATGATCTAACCAGCCATGCACTAATCAAATATTTTTTTTTAATTTATTTGGCCAATTGTTCCATGAAAAAGATTTGGAAATGTTTATTTCCAAATTGAGGTTGGGATTAACGGTACTAATGGTACCATAAAGATGTTATATGGTGTTAATATAACCTGAGTATTAAAAACATAATGAATTTGCTATTTATGAACCATTAAGTTTTACCTCACCCCTAGAATAAACTTCATACCATTACAGACCTATTAATAACTTTTCTCGCTCTCTCTTTTTTCTTTTCATCCCTACTCCCCTTCCTTTCTTTCCTCTACATGATCAGACAGACGTAAATGCATAGACATCTATAGAATAGGCACAAATAAACCTACTACTTTATTCTGGACATATTTTCAGCATTTTGTATGTTTAAACTAAAAGACAAACAACTGCACAGAGGAAACAGCATCAGTAAGATTCACTTTGTTTAGGGTGACCAGATAGCAAGTGTGAAAAATTGGGACAGAGGGTTGGGGGGGTAATAGGAGCCTACATAAGAAAAAGCCCCAAATATCGGGACTGTCCCTATAAAATCGGGACATCTGGTCACCCTAACTTAGTTTTCATTATTATTAGTTTTTAAATGTACTATCCAGCCCACTAAACTAGATTTATTTTAAGTCCATAGATCACCTAAGAGAATGCAAAACAAATATAAGCTTCCCAGACTCAAACATCCAAATCCAAACCCAGTATTAGAGGGTGAAATCCCAGTGATTTAAATGGAGATGCACCCATTACACCGAGTCTGAGTTTGGCCCCAACTCTCCAGCAAGGTTCTAAAAGAAAAAAACAAAACAATTCAATTTCTGTGCAGTGCTTAAAGGGCCTGATCCAAATAGATTGTTGTCCTGATTCAAAAGGATTCAGATCAGGCTCAGAGGGAGTTAAAATAGAACTGGGTTTCTTTTCCGATATGGGTTGCAAGTTTTTATACTCTGCATAATATTTCTTCATTTTTAGTCTTCTAATTTAAAGGAAAAAATTAAATAGTATTTCCCTCTTCCCCACTTCCTACCCCTTAAATTCTATTTTGTTTCAGTCAACCCTGGAATCTGGCACCCTAGAACAGCTCCCGCTCTCCACTGCCATGTTACATATCAGCAGCTGGGCTGCACTAACTATGTCTCACATGTTGGGGGGGGTTTGCCCATTTTTTCCACATTTTTCTTTTTACCTGTCTCATTTCTCGAATGTTGCTCTCCATGTTCTATTTTTGCTTTCTCTCCAATAGTCTCTTCCCCTGAGCACTCTTCTCTCCATTATTCCTGTCCCTTCTCTCACTCAAAGTCCCGTGCTGTCCTAGCTATCTACTATCACCCCTGCTGTATATCCGACCCACCCACCCACCCATATCGCTTCCGGCTTCAGAGATATTTCTTTGCTGGGCCACTCCCCCACTCAGAATTTGGCTATTGTCCCCATCAACATCCACCCACTCCAATGGGGATGCTCTTCTCTCCTGCAGCTCCTCTTTTAGAGGCATAGTTGTTACATAAGAACAGCCATACTGGGTCAGACCAAAGGTCCATCTAGCCCAGCATCTTGTCTTCCCACAGTGGCGAATGCCAGGTGCCTCAGAGAGAATGAACAGAACAGGTAATGATCAAGTGAGCCATGCCCTGTTGCTCATTCCCAGCTTCTGGCAAACTGCTGTACAGCCTCTTGTCCCTCTCCTTCCTGGCAATAGAGTGTTCAGGGAGCTGTTCCACATAGCACCATGTGGTGGAGGGGAGAGGACACAGGGCTTGGGAAGGCACAGAGAAGCAGGTGTGCCCTACAGGTTGGGAGTGCCTGCCCAAGAGCCAAAGGTCAAACTCCAGAAGGGTCCCCTCAGCTCTTTGTTTACCTCAAGACAGATAAGTTTTCTATGAGTGGGTCTCAGAGAAATCCTCAAAATACTGTGGGCCTGTCTCTTTTGCATGTACATTAAATATCCCATGGTATTTTGTTCAGAAGCTGGGTTTGCCCCAGAGTCCTTGGCCAAAATTTCCATTCTCCCCATAGTTGTGCACCAGAGAAACAATCCTGCAAGGTGCCAAGTAACTTTGCCTCTTATTGAAGCCGATGGGGAAGTCAGCAGGGTTGGTTTCTTGGTCCAAAGTTGTGACTGTCACTTAGGAGATGGTAATGCTCCCAGCTTTAAATCTTACAGAAGCCCTCAAAGCACAAAATTCCTCAGAGCTGAGGCCTATTGGAAAGAGAGAGATTGGAGGCACTCAGCAGCAGGCAGGATTGAGCCCTAGCACTATCCACTTAGCTGCCACATTTCAGTGTCATTATTTTTACTGAGTTTTGCGTTACATTTAGGGCCTCACCCCAAAGTAACATGTTAGGAGAGTAAAACTGAAAGAAGAGGGGGAGAAAAACGCTTCTGTAGGCTCTCATGGGCACTACTGCATTTCTTAGGCCCCAGTTCTATAAATACATAAGCCTGTGAGCAACATTACTCAAGGAAGTAGTTCCACTGTTCCAAAGGCTGTACAAACATGTGGAAGATGCTCTCTCAGCTCTAATTGAAGTTAAGGGGCCACTCCCCATGGGGGAAGTTACATATATGCTTAAGTGGTTGCAGGATTGGGGCTGGGACCATGTGCTCCTACAGCCCTTAGTGCAATGAAACCCCAAATATGTTTAGAGACACTGATTGCAATTGTTCCGTTGAAGTTTCTCCAACTAGAACATCACAAATTCCATCAGAATGTACAGTTCCATTGAAATCTAAAGACATTGTGAAATTGGGCAGATTTTCCCAGAATTTCATTTTTGAAGAAAACTGGGTAAAAGTTCTGAAAATGTCAAAATGTAAATTTCAATATTTTTGGAACAAAACATTGAGTTTTTGTTTTGAAATGACTTTGCATTTTGAATTTTATATTATAATACAAGATACAGTCAAAATCTAAACGAAATGTTCAACCAACCTGAAACAATGGAGAATTTAAAAATGTTCATTTTTCATTGCAGTTCAGAACTAAGCCACATTTTGAAATCTTTTGCACAACAGAACTTCTGTCCTCAATTCATAACCCAGCATGCTTCTGTTGCAGACCTCAAACCTGCAACTGTAGCACCAAATTAATGTCTCCCACATTTCTTCCCTCATACACCCAATCTTCTCCAGAGCAATTTCACATTAGGATATTTTCCAATTCACTCTGAATGTTGACTTGAAAGCCTGTTTAATTTGCCCTGCTCAGACACAGAATCTCCTCCCCTTGAAGCTGGTAACAGTGAGATGACACACTACCTTCAAGCACAAGTTACAATCTGGCTAATGCACAGTACCCTTCAACCCCTCTGGTAGAACTACTTCTCTACCAAACTCATAAGATGGAGGAATATAATTAACATTGTAAATTAACACAAGGCAGAGAGTTACCAAAATGAGTAATATAGTCAACAAATTGCTTGACAGACCACAACATAAATTAGCTCTTTTATTTGTAACTTGTTATAATCTTTAAGCAGAAACAAGTTTTGTGGGATCTGGGATTTTAAAAAAAAAGTCTGTGTTTATTCTGTTTGAAAACTCGCTAATTGACATAGTCTACTCTTGTCTGGGTGAATGTCAGATTTATTATTTCGCTGGTGCAATAGGTGTGCATAGCACTTTGCAAACACATTTAAAAAAGAAAAAAGACAAGTCCCTATCCCAGCTTATAAGATCAGTATTTTCAAACACATGGAAAAGTCTTAACAAAAAAAAAAAAACCAAACAAGCAAGACAGAGAGAGGAACTACATAAGATTTGTTCCTCATGTGTTTTGTTCTTTCCTGATAATGCACATCTGCTCTAGAAGACACATGGACTAACCAGCACCACCGGGATCGGTCGCTCCACAGAGCAGCGCTGCAATAATGGCAAGAGCAGAATGATAGTCTTCCTTCATACATTGGTGAAAAGTCTGGATTTTGTCATGCAACAGTTTTCCTTCCTCAGCCTTCAGATTTGAGCTCTGTTAACTAATTAAACAGGGAGTATTGACAAAGTCAAGCCCGCCAAAGAATGCAAGACTTATTAAAATAATGTGTGCCACTGTCTACTTAAGCCAAGACCATCAAAGTCAGTTCACCTGTAAACTTACCATGAAATTGGAGTCAGGGTTTCTATGAAATGAGAGTTACAAAGCACTGCTCATGATGCTACCTTGCAATCTGCTTCTGGTTACAGTCTCTCCTCTGGGAATAAGCAGCTATACCTGTGCCCAGGAGAAAAAGAAATAAGCAATGTAGATGTAAAATATAGTGTTATTTTAGATCCTCATAATGGGGAAAACAATGGACAATGATCAAACAGCTGCTTCATAAAAGCAACAACACTCTCAATATTTTCATATGTAACCCTAGCAATGAGGGAAAACAAAAACAATTCCACCCAGAAGTATAGACAAAGAAGATAACCCTCCCAAAGGAGCCCAGCATGATAAGTAGCCACAGTGAGAATCACTGTGATCAGTCAGAAAGGCAGGAGAGTTATTAGCTTAGCCCTGAACCTCCTACTTAATGTGGGGCCAGTGGTGATAGTTAACAGACCCTGGCTAAGGTGACAAGCTTTGGACCTGCTTGAGGAAATCCAATTGAAAAGCAGCCAAGAGGAACAACAAGCTATAGAAACAGATGTTCCAGCTACCAGGATGTGCACACATTTAACCTGAATATGTAGCAAAAATATTATTTTCTAAATATAGTGATTTCATCTCCTCCTGCAGCACAGATATTGTCAAGTATCATTATCTCCAGCTAAAATACTTCCTTCACGTTTTGGAATACATCTTAAACCAAATAGCTGTCTAAGGGATAGCTACCGAATAAAGAATTCAGAGCACTCAATTGATTTTCTGAAGATAATTTCAGCATACGAGCAAAATGAGGCCAAAATTCAGATCCTGGAAAAACATAAAAAAAGGAAATTCCACCCCAAAATTACAATACTTTTGATATTAAATTTAACATAGAAAGTAAAACATTACATCAGGAAATTTTTTTTTTTAAACTTTCAATTCATGTTTAGCAACTAAGGCTGATTACATGTACTCCTATCAACAAGCATCTAACCCACTGCAACAAGGGCACAGACTGGCTTGTCAAAAGGATCTAATTACAGTCGAAGGAGAGTTCTGTCAGATTTAACAAAAGAAGTGTCATCATCCTGGATAGTCTTTTGTGCATCTCTGGACTCTAATGTGTAGAGGAATGTCCAAAGGTTCTAAGGGATGTTAATATCCTGTATGTAGTACATACATTGGGCTATTTCCATACTTCTCATTAATGTTAATGGAAGTTATATATGCACCTCAGGAGGAGAAAATGCCCCACTGTGTTGATTTTTACAACATAAACACTCTTCTGGTCCACATTTCAAGCACACCCCTTTTTAGGCCATGCAACAGTCCTATATGGTTATAGCTAAATTTGTCTGTGGTTCTACATTAAAAACAGAATAAATAAAATGTGTACAAGAAAAAGTGATGCCACACATCATCCTATCTTTGAATACAACAAAGAATAGAGAACAGCAACATCTTTTACTATCTGCTTTTTCTTACACTGGAGTAGAACCCAAGAAATGTACATATTTGGAGAGGGGAGCAGAGTAAAAATTTCCTTTCAATCTGTCAATAACCTTTGTGTTTTACTGAAAAGAAGTTAATGACACCACTTTTTTATACAGCAAAGCTTAAGTGTTGCTAACCTTGAGGACTCCCAAATATTTTTGAAAAGCACAACAACAAAAAACCCAAGTGTCCACAACTTTTTTTTTTTAAATCACTTCCAATAGAGGTAGAGGAGTTCAATAATTTACCCTAATTGTATTTATATATATTAAGAAAAGCTTCTGTTTGAGGTCTTTGAAAACAATATTTTCACTTGCTTTCTGGAAGCAATACCATGAATGCAAAATGAGGAAAAGCACATGAAACCAAAACCTTGACTATGGAATCTATTAGGACTCTTTCCGAGGAAAATTGCAAATAATCAGTGTGGAATGATCATATTATTCCTCTGGTCTAGGCAAACTCAGGGGTGGAGTATGTGTCTCTTTTCCCCTTCCAAACTCACTCCCATGAGTTCTAACTTGTCAAGCCCAAGTTAATGGTACTGGTCCTTTCCATATCTCAAGGCAATTTACAAAGTTTAACAAGATATAAATCATTGTCAAATAAAGCTGTGTGTTACATCACTTCTTATGGAACTAAAAGCCAGCCTTGTTTTCAGTGTCTTTTAAAATGGCCCTCTGCTTGATTTAAGCAACCATAAACAATATAGGTTTGTATGTCTTCATTTTTGGAACATTTGTAAAAAAATAAAAGGCTTTTCCATGCTGCTGCTTCTACTTCAAAAGGGACTCAGTGACCAAATGGTCACCAATTTACCTGCCTCCTTCTACATGAAAATAAATTTAGTATTTTATTTCAGTCATTTTAGGAAATAACATGTTCTTTAATGTTGTCACAGTCTCCAACATTAAAAAAAATTAATATTGTATTTTAAAACTTGCAGTGAATAAATAATCTTCTGTATTAGCATGTAACTCAATTTCTTTTCTTCTTCGATCCTTCAGATTCATCAGTTTGAAAAGAGGGTTACTTTAGGATGAAAAAAAGTTAAATTTTTTTTTGCAGTTTTAATAACAGTTTTAAAAAGCAAGACATCCAAATATAAAGCAGAGTCTAAAACAAAGTAAACCAACGTCTGAGAACACCTACACCATCAAAACAAAAAATAACCAATTTTCTTGTGTGGGTACCACTGCTCAAAGCTAAGCATCATTTTCATTTACGTTCAGCAACTTTTATAAAGTTCTCAAATAATGCAGACAGAGGACTCAATGTCTCTTGCTAGAAAGCACTGACTAGAACTGACTAACATGAAGTTACCATGTCCCCTACAAGAGACCAGATGTTGAATTGTTTTAAGGCCCCAATACTAAAATTGATTACATGTGGGTGGACAGTTGGGCCTGCCTGGAGCCATATTGGCATCAGGGATAGCTCCATGTGGGCACAGCTCCTTGCCCACATGCTGTTCATTGCAGGATCAGGGCTTTGTTTATAGGGTATTTATTGTAGCAGTTAAAAAATAAATAAATAAAATACCAAACTAATCCAACAAAAGAGTTTACAAAAATTCATTTATGAAATGTTCAAACCCCAAAAATTTTTAAGAACCTATCTTCCTGCTAAAATCAATTAAAAAAAGTTACTCATCTGAAATAGTACGTGTTTAGAAACTTTTGAAAGTTAAATGAGATTTCCTTACTGGAGAGTAATAAATAAATCAATAAAATAGGCACTTGAAATTTAAGTAGCACTTTTCATCTGTAAATCACAAAGAACTTGAGAGAAAGTTGGATAACTCGTTATTCACATCTTACATATCAGGAAACTGAGGCACAGCACAATTGAAATTGTGCTTAATCGAACAGAACAAGTCAATGCAAGTGCCAGGAACAGAATTGAGGTCTTGCAACTACAGGACTGGTGCCCAATCCATTCAATCATACCGCTCCCTATTTTGACCACAGAGGCAATGTAATCTCTTACAGACTGGAAACCCCGTATCTATATCACTTAAAAATGGACTAGTTAAAAACACATCTGAAACTAGCCTCCTTGGAATGGATAAGACAGATAAATGGGCTACCTTCTCAAAGCAGGCCACTACACAAGTGCAAATATCCAAGCGGGCATTTCTGCATGCCAAACTGGTACTTAGCTTATAAGCGCTTTGGAGCAGGGATCATTTTTTTGATCTATGCACCTAACACAATGGAATCCCTGGCCCTTGACTGGGCTTCCTAAGTACTACTACAATACTAATAAACAAACTACAATGAGCCCAAGTACCCGAGCTGCGTGGGCAAGAACCTTTCCACACATCTATGTGACTTTTGTTTTTTAGTGTTTTGTAGGCCCAACAAGTGTACCCTGTACTAGTGTTGCAGGTATGAGACTCTCTTCTGTGCTCTCATTACCCAAAGCAGCTTCAGTTTTAAAATGTGAATGCGCATGTCCCTAATGTGCACCATTGCCTTAGGGGTGTGCCATTTGCTCATTAGATATAACTTAATACCTAGAAGTTAAATTCTTCAGATATCCATTTGGCACGAGGGCAGTATTTGGTGTTTGTGTTAGGCCTTTTGGGTGAGTCTGTGGGAAAAAAATTCACTTATCAACATAACCATTTATTCTGCACCATGATCACACTACTGTGTGATGGGCTAGCCATAGAATTTGGGGATGGTTTAGGAAGATAATTCATTGGGTACAGCCAAACTTAACCCCTACTGCCATCTCTCCTCACTGTCCTTTGCTGCAGAAGAAAGGGAGCCTAGCTGTTCATGTTGGGGTCTGTGCAGGGCTGGAAAAATAGCTTGTGCAAGGGACAGTTATCCAAATAAACCAGATACATGAGGACTGCTAAGTCACCCATCACCAAAGTTGTAATGTGCATTTTGGTGAATTTCAGCACTTCTAAGGCATTTTTCAAACACTGTCATAATCCCCAAGTGAGGCAGATAAGTATTATCCCCATTCACAGATGAGGAAATTAAGGCAGCAAGGTTAAATTGATTCCAGTCACTGAGGAGGTCAGAGCCAGATTTGGGACACAGGAGCCCTACACTCAGTCCATGTCACCTCTGTTATGATGCCCATCCTAGGGATCAGAGATCACAGTGTCTGCTAAGCAGAAGGCCTGGCTCATCAGTCAGTAGCTGGCTGAAAGCACTCCACAGTCGTACTATTATTGCTCCCCCACAGCCACAAACTGATCCAGAATGAAGATCAAGTGACCTTTGGACATGGCTTTCATGCATCCCAGTAGGAATAATTCAGAATCTATCCTTCAATATATTTTAGGCTCTCTCCATCAGAAAGAGAGAGAGCTGTGGCTAGCACATACATTTCTATCTTCACCAAATCAGGAAGCCACACACATCAGTACTTTCACGTAGGTTAGTACTTTCTCCATAGGTCAGCTCTGGGGTTTTCTGACTTTGCTTCTTAGGCCTTGGCTACACTTGAGCGTTACAGCGCTGGTGGTGGCTTTACAGTGCTGTAACTCACTCCCCGTCCACTGGCAAGGCACATACAGCGCTGTATCTCCCTGGCTACAGCGCTGCATGTACTCCACCTCGACGAGAGGAATAAAGAGTATAGTGCTGCTGCCGCAGTGCTGGGGTGCCAGTGTAAACAGGGAATAATCTTACTACGCTATAACTGACCTCCGGAACCTTCCCATAATCCTTTTAAGTAAAGATAACTCTCTTTGTTTTGTTGTGATGCCTCTCTTTGTTTTGTTGTGAACTCTGGGCTCCGGGACCTGCTTATCAAAAAACCAAACACAGCTCCTGTTTGCTATGAATAAGCTCCCTTTGGAACGCCCACAGCTAGCGTTTGCTTGAAGAGAGGGGGAAGGAAGGGGCTTGAGGAGAGAAGCAGCTCGGTGGGCGGGGGGGGGTCCGTTTCGGAGCGGCTGCTTATCTGGTCTGTGAGGAAAAAAAAGAGAGGGCTATTTGCTTTCAATGAGTAAGAGACGGGTGGGGGAGGGGGTCGGAACTTGCAAGGCAGGGAGCTGACAGTGTCAGCTCCAAAAATCCACTCACTCTCTCTCCCCCATGCTCCCTGTCACACGCCACCCCACCCCCCTTTTGAAAAGCACGTTGCAGCCACTTGAACACTGGGATAGCTGCCCATAATGCACCGCTCCCAATGCCGCTGCAGATGCTGCAAATATGGCCACGACAGTGCGCTGGTAGCTGTCAGTGTGGCCAGACTGCAGTGCTTTCCCTGCTCAGCTGTACGAAGACAGGTTTAACTCTCACCACTGTACAGATGCAAGTGTAGCCATACCCTTAGAGAGTCTGTGCCAGCAGATTGGGTGAAGGGCAGGTTCTCTCTCTCAGAGTATTTTCCTTGAGAAACCAAATAGTCATTTTCTAGCTCTTGAGCATTTGTTTTTCCAATGTGCCTCATTCTAGCTTTCATATTCTGAATGGACTTCCTAGTCAATGATTTCAGCTGCAACGACCCTAGCTCTTCACTCCCTGAGATTTAGAATATCAATATCCAATAAACAATCAATGTTCAGATGAAGCTCCAGACTCCTAATGGCTAAACATATGTAACATTATTCACTGAAGGACCCAAGACAGTAGTTACACAATCTTCAACAGTGGTAATAAGACAGATATAGATAAAGCAAAGAAGGGCTGATAATAGAGGGCTCTTTAACCTAGCAGATAAAGGCATAACAAGATCTAAGGGGCAAAAGTTGAAGCTAGACAAATTCATACTGGAAATAAAACTCAAAGTTTTAACTGTAAGGGGAGCTAACCACTAGAACAACCACCACATCCGTTAGTAAGATTCTTTCTCACTTGAAGTCTTTAAATCAAAATCAGATGTCTTTATAAAATGATATGTTCTAATTCAGGGATTGGTAACCTACGGCACACGTGCCAAAAAGGTGGCACGCAAGCCGATTTTTTATGGTATGCGGGGTGGGCAGAGCCGCTCAGCCCACCGCTGCTCTGGGGGCAGGGCCGGCTCTAGCCATTTTGCTGCCCCAAGCATGGCGGCACGCCGTGAGGGGCGCTCTGCCTCTCGCTGGTCCCGCGGCTCCGGTGGACCTCCCGCAGACGTGCCCACCGGAGCCGCGGGACCAGCGGACCCTCCACAGGCATGCCTGCGGGAGGTCCACCAGAGCCGCCTGCCACCTTCCCGGCAGCCAGCAGAGCGCCCCCCGCGGCATGCCGCCCCAAACAGGCGCTTGGCACGCTGGGGCCTGGAGCCAGCCCTGTCTGGGGGTCCCGCTGCTGGCCTCTTGCCAGCCAGGGTCCAGCCGCCAGTCCCACTAAGCGCCCACTGCTGGCCTGGGTAAAGGAATCCCAGGCCAGCAGCGGGCTGAGACTCCGGCTGGCAGGAGACAGCGTCCGAAACCCCAGAGTGGAGGTGGGCTGACCCGCTCAGCCCACTGCTGCTCTGGGGTTCTGGCTGCTGATCCCCCGCAGCTCCACTCACCTTGCTTCCAGTTGGAGTTCCAGCGCAGGCCCCCCTGCCAGAAAGGGTCCAGGCCCCCGCCCCTGCTCAGCCTACCAGCCGCCAGCTCCACTCACATCAGCTGCCGATTTGGGGTTCCAACTGGTTAACAACTGATCACTCAGAAGCCTGTGTGCAGCTTAAAGTATCGAAGTACGTGCCATCAGACATTGGAAAACTCAGCAAGGAAAAGCAAAGGCAAGGATCACACTAAACTAATAAGATCTGCATTTTAATGTAATTTTAAATAAAGCTTCTGAAACATTTTGAAAACTTTGTTTACTTTACATATAACAGTAGTTTGGTTATATATTATAGACTTACAGAGAGACCTTCTAAAAAACGTTAAAATGTATTACCGGCACACGAAGCCTTAAATTAGAGTGTATACATGAAGACTCGGCACACCAGTGCTGAAAGGTTGCCGACCTCTGTTCTAGTTCAAGCAGAAGTTATGGCCTGTGTTAGCAGAAAGTCCAACTAGCTGATCATAATGGTCTCTTATGGCCTTAAAAATCTATTCATACAGAATATTTTGTCCACAATTCTCCAATGACTAAACTTCTTTGGCTTAGCTATTATATCCCTTGAATTTCAGCCTAATATGGACCAGTCACTGTAGGATACCTTTTATCCCGTGGATATATCCTACTTTGCATAGCCACAGTATATTCTATCTCTATTGAAAAGTTATTGATCTCTCTCTCTGAGATGAAAGAAAAGCTGTTTGCCTTAGTACAGTATTGGTCTTCTTTCTTTCTGCAACAGGATAACTTTTCAACAAATAAATAAAATTAAGGTTCTGTAGCAAGTTACATACTCTGCTGTAAGATGCTATGTAATGTGTTATGTTATTTTATACCTTACAGTATATGGGACACACATTAATTAAATCAGTATTTTGAGTTATTAAAATACAAATGCAGAATAAACTACTCTATTAGAAACCTACAGTCTAAAGTGTCCCTTACAAATTTAGCACCATCCCACTTCATGTTAAGCTAGATCTTGATCCTGCTTGGTCCTGAGCTGAAGGTGCTCAGCACAGGATAAGGCCATGCTGGATGCCATTATGTACTGACCTCAGGCCCTTGCTATACATCTTGTGGGTAGAATGTGGTACGGGCAAAGGACAAGAGAAAAATCTTAAAACTCCTTTGCTTTTGTGAGTTTAAGTCAAACCTTTAATGTCATTTGTTGTGTCATCATGATGAGAGATATGTTTGCTTTCAGCCCACTCAAATTGTAGTTTAATGCCTTGATCCAGCTTACAAACAAGGCTTTCCTACTGAGTTCAGTGGGAGAGAGATCACACCTAAAAAGCTGAGAGAGGGCACTGAGCAACAGTAATGAATCAAGTATTAGTGCCCCAAATACAGTATCTTAATCTACTGATACTACTACTTCTCCTCCCACCCCAAATCAGACTTTGAAAAAAAATTCTTGAAGATATTGGGTGAGAGACTCACTTAGAGGACCCTGAAAAAAAAACGAGAAGTCAAATTCTATAGTTGGAAAAGCATAGTAAATTTGAGGATATGTAGCAGAGAGTAAACAGCAGCAGTTAAAATTAGATGCAAATACCCACTTCTACTGCAGCAAAGGGAGGACATGCCTATATATTAATGAGAATCAAATGACCCCAAAATGAGGCCTTTTATTGAACCTGTTGATTTTTTGTCTGTAGCATTCTTTGGAGTATTTGTATGTTTAATACAATATCACATTAAAATTAAAACCAACAGAAAATAAAATACCTCAGAACAAATATTTTATATTTATATTTATATTTGAAATACAGATGCAAGACTCTTGCAAATGATTGGTGTGTTTAAAGTACAGAGTTGATTGGCACATACTTTCACTTAATGATGGTAATTACAAAGAACAACAACTCCAAGCCACATCTGTTCAATGTAACAATCTTGTAGTGCTATGCAGATTACATTGAGAGCTGTCAGAAATGCCAATTTTACCACAAATCATGCATAAGCACATTTGTAAGACAAGAAACAGATTAATAAGCATCAACACTTTTCTGTAAACACTTGTTGAAAAGAATAAAAGCTGTTAGCACTGAAGGAAATGATACAACGGTGGAGGCTCTCTCTATCAAGCCTGAAATAAGAAATCACAGGAAGGACAAAAGTGCATGCTGAAGCCAGGAAGAACCTGTCCCCCATCAAGGGATCAAAATGTAGAAAACCACACATCCACATTTCATGTGAATAATATTTGATCAAATTCACTCTATCACTTGTGTCACATTTTGACTAAATTCTCCATTTAACACATTCTTATAGCAACACTAGGTTGTCATGCAAACAAGGTGTTGCTGAATGGACCTGAAATTGAGTACATAACAAATTGAGCAATTCTTTGCAAATATTGAATTCCTTTTACGGTAAAATAAATTTTTGCTGTTGTTTATATTTAAGCTAGGAAAATAATTCTGTCTGCTATTTTAATCATATGTAAACTCCCCAAAAAAAGTGTGTGTGAGACTTTAACCATGTATTTAAAAAAAAAATCAGGTAAAAATCAAATGACAATTGAGGTTCAAACCAATAAATGAAAATAACTGAAACAGCAAATTTATAAATACTGTGAACTTTGTTACCATATCATAATTGTAGGAGATTTTATTCAAAAGCTGTTTAAGATTCAGGGTCATGTTTTTTATAGCAAAGGGGCATGGAATTATAGCCAGTCAGTCATATGATCTCAGACAAGTCATTAATGTAACATGACTGTTTGCTTTTATATGACACAAGGCATTACAAGATATAGCTAACACACAGTAAAATTGCAGAATAAATAAATAGTATGATTTTAAAATAAAAGATTGTTAAATATGTTCCTCAGTAATTTTTTTAAATGAAAAAGTTAACAAAATGTATTTGTGTGTTGAAGAAATAGTTTTCCACTAAATGTGTCGTGGTCATTTATAAACAACCAATCCAAGTACAACCAGAACATGCACACGCAATGGAAAATTAACAAATCTCTCTGAAATAAATAGATTTGCAAGAAGTTCCTTATATTTACTCACGTACATGACTATCCCAAACTCTTAGTAGATAAATTAGTTACAGACCGGATATCAAAATCCATTCATTCAAAAATTAAGGTCTTTTTATTTTGCATCATTTGCTTTTAAATCAAATTTCAACCTACCCAGAATTATACAAAAGCATTCCTTTTTAAAAAGTGTGTGTTTCTTGGTAACGCTGAATCCACAAGGGAAGGATCACAAGAGCTCAGCAATTTAAAATATTAAATCAAGTTATTGCATCACTCCCAAGTATTTCAAATGCAAACTATTTAGTATGTAAATATTAACAAGGCTGAAGTGTAAGGAATACAGAACAATGCTACAACTACTCTCATACTTTATGCTTATTCAGTTACGTATTTTATTCATTCTCCTCAATCATTTTGGGGGGTATTTGTAAGGTCTATAAGAAAGGCTCACTTAGACTCTTAGGCCCCATTCCTGCAAACACTTATGCATGCTTTAGTCACCTAAGGAGCCCCAGTGAAGTCAATATGATTTCTCACATGAGTAAAGATAAGCATCTGCATATTGGCAGATTCAGGTTCTTACCCTGATTTGTAGCTCTCACTAGCCTAATTCTGCCTTTTTCTTAAGCTGCAATAAACATAGCCATCTACCAGAGCTGATATGATGGTTTTACCGGCCAAAGTTCACAACAAATAAATCAAGCAAATATTGTCCCACTACATTCAAAATGTGAATTTATGAATAAGTTATCAAACATACTGAACATTGCTTCAGAAATGGCAGCTAGAAGAATTTAATAAGGCTGTAATGTTATTTCTATCAAGCCATTAGCAATAAAATTAACTTTCAGTGATTTTTTTTTTTACAGTGCTTGTCAAGCAGGAACGTTATTTAGTCGACTTGCTTGTAAACTCAGCATGGCAAGGTTGAACATTTTTGGACTAGGAGTGCATCAGCCTGCTAGAAATATAGTTTGACCTGCTCTGAAGGGTTTAACACTTCATGTATTCTATTTCCATAGGAAGAGATTCTCCTAAGTAATATTCTTATCCACAACAAATATGTAAGCCTGAACACATTTTTCTCAGAACCAGCTGCTTCTGTGGTATCTTGGCATCTGAGTAAATGATTTGCAGAAATTCCACAGGGAAGGAGGTACTTTAAAGGCAGCCAGGCAGTGTTATAGGGCTAGAAGAAGAGTGAAGAGGCACAGCTGTGACAGCTGAAAGCAGGATAAGCTGCCACTGATCTGTTTCCATGCTTATCACAACACCCATTAATCAATTCCAATCACAGCAGGCCCACCAACTAAACCACACTCCACCTCTCAAAAACTGACTACTCAGCCTTGTAATCCTCTTGAAAAATTGTTCATCTGAGGAAAATGGCAGAGGGACAGTGTGTTGTTTACTTTATTAAAATTAAAATTAGTTTGGGAATGTAAAAATAACAGAAGCAACAGTTAAAACAGGTACAGGCTTTTCTTCTTGGATATCTTCTTTTCCGTCAACATTTCACTTACTAAAATATTTTGTATCATTCTGAATTAAAGGATCACATTCTACCTTTGCCTATTGTTGTAAGCCATGCTACAGATACTCATTTCAGACAACCAAAATTCCCATCTGTTTATTGCTATTGAAATGCAAGCTAACTTTTAGTGTAGCCAATGCGATGGTTAAGGTCTAACAGTGTCATTGAAAAAACCCATCGTCCCAGAACTATGTAAAACATTAACACACTGGAATCATGCTATGAAAATTTTATGCCACAAAATATACAGAATTACCTACCAAACAATATCAACCAAATCATAACTGAATATATTAGATAATGGTGGGTCTGTTTTCTCCTTAATATGTGCGTGTACATCCCATTAATGTTAATGCTGATATGAACGGGCATTACGTTCTGCCCCAAGGATTTAAAAGGACACCCGTCCCCACTGTCTACACACATACTAGGCTCAACACTGATATGTAAGCAGGTTCTGAACTGACCACTTGATGTTTACTCAGTACCCAATTACATCACACTTGTTCACTTTAAGTACCACTCATGCAGGCAGCCCTATCTTTTGTTTGCTTGCTCCCTAATTTCCCCATCATTAATGTGATTTAGGCCCTTCCTTTGCTGAACCTAGGTCCACCCACACCAGGCCAATTGCAGGATCAGAACCTTAATGAGGTTCTAATTTTATAAATCAGAGATCCGAAAGAAAATAATTGTATACGTTCTTCTCTCTTGCAACCACTGGGCCATACATTGATGCAATGAGCACATAAGTTTTACATGTAGTTCAAGGACAATAAGGTAAAGACTTCCATGAACTTTAATAAGAGTCAGAATGGGCTCAGAACTCAGAGTAAGGAATAGAGACTGTTATAAACTCTGGGCCACCATGCCCTCTGCTGCTGTGCTGCATGGAGCAGATTCAGCCCTGCGTTGACAAGCTTGATGCTATCAAGGAAAGCACTTAGGCAGAAGCCTAGATGCTTGAGACCACACGTGGAAGGATTAAATGCCCTTTATGAACCTCTCTGAAGTGTCATGTTTAAAAAACAGAGGGAGATTTTCCAAAAGCACTAAAGAGATTTTGAAGCACAAGTCCCATTAACTTTTGATGCGACTTGTGGTCCTAAATACCTTTGCTACTTTTTAAAATCTCCCCCATCTATAGTAAGTCTGTAACTTACCATGTCTTCCTTTATTCAACTATCATTCCTTATTTGAGTAAACGAGTACATACGTTGAGAGGAACCATTAGAGAGAACATGTATGATGGCAAGGGGGACCAGGAACAACTAGTGATCACCTCTTACTCACTATTTCCCTCTCCTAGCCAAGGTGAAAGCTGCAGCCATCTATTTAGACCCAGTTGCTTACGACTGAGCCCAGAATTGGAGCTGCACCATATATTCAAAGTGAAAATAGAATTGGGTTTCTGCTGTAATAAGCCATAAGTGCAACTTTAAGTATTGTTCTGTCTAATGCATTTATCCCTTTGCGTCTTCTTCCATGTCATGTACAGCACACTTCTGGCACTCTTTATTATTATTGCTCTCAAGATGCACTCAAGTATCTGATCTCAATTTTGGCATTTAACCAATATCTTTGAAGAGATTTACGCTTGTGAATATCTCAGAGTAATTGCTGACAAGGGTCTAGAAAGTACGTGTTACAGAGGGGAGGTGAAGAGTTGGGCTAACCATAAGTACAATAAATTAGGCAACCTCTTTAGCTATAAAGTTTGAATGAGAAGTAGTTTCTGCATCTCCATCTGACTACCTAGGAAACATTGTCTTAGCAATACAAAGAGGAAAGATGATCTTGAAATTGAGGCACTGCACTTGGATCAGGAAGCCTGGAATCAACTCTTAATCTGTGCCTCAGTTCCTCCTCTGTAAAATGGGGATAATACTTCCATTTCCTCCTCCTTAGTCTACTTAGATTATAAATTCTTTGGACCAGGGACTATCTTTTACTATGGGCACACATCAACTAGTACAATAGGGCCCTGATATCAGTTGAAGCCTCTAGGTGCTACCATAATAAAAACAGCAAATGATAATAATATGGTGTCTGAAGATTCTGAAAAAGAAGTTAAAAATGAAATGAATGGCTATGGCGAACAGATAGGCAAGTAACATTACAGAAGCAAACAGCAAACCATTTGGGAGGTTTTGCCTCCTTGACCCACCTCCAAACTGGTAGCTGGTGGGATTCAGGTTATCATCATTCCTGAGGCTGGTATTTCTAGGAATGAAATATCAGACGCAGATCAGGAAGAAAAGCCAAGGAGTTTCAACTCTGCTCTAACGACACCTTCCCATTTTTTTAAATCTGTGCACTCTGAGGCAGAGATGATATCTTCCTCTGTATTTGGAAAATACATGGCACATGGTGGGCACTAATGCAATTTAAACAATAAATAAAAATATCCTTATACTGAAGGAATTGTGTTAACACAGCTGTCACAATGGCATGTGACATTCCTTAGCACACTAAAAGGACACACACACAACCCGGCCCAAATATAAGAGCCAATCTTGCTTTTTGGCTAAAATAGGAATTGTTATACATTTCTGATATAAAAAAAAATTGAAAAACTCAAAGAATATTGCTTCCAGCAGATGAACCACAGACTAAAAACAAGAGATAATGTGAACCTAGATATTTACTTCTTGGGAATATAGTGTACAACAATATGCTCTGAACATTGTGACATTTGGAAATATTGAAGTTATATAACGGAGATCAGATGTACAAATGTGCGCACACACAAAATAATATATGCTTTTTACTTTTTATTTACAAAGAAACATAATGCCACTGGGGATCCATTGCATTCCAGGATTGGATGAATCTAACAAGAGTCTAATAACTCAGTCATAAACTACTATGCAGTATGAATATGGCTTTTATTGACCTCATTTTTGGCTATAAAAAGAACAGCACTATGCTCCCAAGGGAAATGTTGATACATTTTGATTTACAGAAATGCAGACCTGTTCAAGTGCTGTTATGAACAGAAAAGTGACTGTAAAAATGGCACTTTTACGCAACACGTCAGTTCCCTGTGCGTATTCAGTCTATCTTGCATTTTTAGTGGCAAAAATAAGTTTTTACTACTTCTTACTCCTGCTGTGACTGCAAAGCCAATGCAGCTATGGGAAAGCAATGGATTCTTATCTGACTCACGCATCATCAACAGAATTGTTAAGTTCCCATTGAATATTCCTTGCAACTGAGTCCTTCCCCCAACAGATAAGAAAATGCAGACCTTCCACGACAGGGGAATTTCTGTTATCCATATTTAGGGTCATTATTGCGTTACAGTACCAACTACCAGCATACTGGTATTACATAGGTTTCATATCCAGTAGCCTAGACACAAGAGAAGCCTTTCGGGAGGAAAAAATAAAAATAAAAATCAATTACATTATTCCCTGATGTCCTAACCAACTTCCTTTGTTATTTAGTGCATCTACAAGATCCTGTCCCCCAAGCAACTATTTTAATATTATTTAATACTTAGCCAATGCTGTGAACTTTCATTATTGTCTGCTAATACATTTTACTTTAATGAGAACAATATAAAATGTTTAAGGATTTCTTTATGAATATTAAAAGGCCAGAGGATTTCTCTCTCTGAAAGCCTCAGTTATCTGACTGCAAAGAAATTAGAAGGAAGAAAAAAAGCATTCTAAAGAGCTCTGTTTTGCATACGTTTGTGCACATTTGAGAACAGTGGATCACTGATGTCTAGATTTCTGGATGTAGATGGCTCCTGTGGACATAGATGCTCCTTGAGGACACAGCATTGGTTGCCTATAGCACGTAGCACTGAACTATCTTTATTCTCTGGACATCATAACCTACCAACACAATATTGCCAGTGCAATGTGTCATAAATGTGTTTTATGTATTGTATATCTCACTGAAGTCTCATCTTTCCTGGACCATTGCCGTAAGCTAATAGTATGGAATAAAGTCTAGTCTCAGATACAGTGAAAAAAAGGCCATCAAAAAGAAAAAGTTGACAATAGTGTCTGTTGGGGTTCCTGGTACTGTAACAGCAGAATTCCAGGAACAATGCTGTTCTTGCTACTAGACTGCTCTCCAACTAGACTGCAGGCTAATCTATGTGCAGGATTCATAGGCAGTATGGTAATATATAATAATAATAATTTCTACTTCACCCATCACCATAGTATCTAAGGGCTGTTCTATATGCAGTTTCTGGAAATAAGCTATACTGATTTAAGCATCTTTGTACCAATATAATTGTGTCTAATCAAGGGGGATTGCAATAGTTTAACTTATATCAGTTTCTTAATGGATGTTGTTAAATTGGTACCAAAACCACATGTAGACCAGCCTTATGAGTAAATACAACATAAAGGTAATTGTCCTAGTGAAGATCAGAACGCATTGTAGAGTCAAAGTGAACTAAAGAACCTGTGCTTGTAGCAGGGGCTGTTCATAAAGATGTCATTAGACCTGGATCCTATTCCCAGTTCTTCCACAGATTCACTGTGTAACTGTGCACAAGTCAGTTAATTTCTCTGTCTCAGTGTCTCCATCTATAAAATAGAGATAATGATATTTACACACTTTTGTATAGCACTTTGAGATCTACAGATGAAAAATGCTATTTTTGTCTGATTCCCACCCTGTCGTGCAGAAAGGGAGACAGTCTGATGCTAACTCAGGGACACACAGTTGGAGCATTGTCTGGCTATTCTAGAAGGAGGACCGGAGGCACTAGATGTAGTGTAATTAGGCCCCAACTTTATTCCTAAATGTCTAGGAGTACCCAGCAGAAAAAGCATACAGCACAGGTAATTTCATAATCATGTACATATAGCAAGAATGGGGAGACTGCTGCCCTTTACCCATCCTCATCCCCAGCCAACCAACTGCTGGGACCTCACCCCTGCTTGAATTAAGGTTAAGGGGGCTTTATATTGCCAAACCAGTTATAGTAGCTCCAAGACCCCTCACCCCTGCCATTTCCACTACTTGAAAGAATTTCTTTAAATCCTTTACCAATCCATTTTATCTGATCACTATAGGGAAGATAATAGATTTTATCTATTTCTTCCCTACAGTGTACCTGCACTGGACATCTGCCCCACATTTACATAGAGTTGTGACAATCATAGCCTAAACCCCATTTCACGTCTACCACAACTAAGCTCTAACTCTTTGTGGGAAAGGCAGAAAATTTCACCTTGGCCAGTCTGTCAGTGATGGGAAAAGTCCTTCCCAGCCCCCTGAGAAAGGAGCAACTAGGGTAGCAACCAGCAGATCATGACAAAACCTGGTGTAGTATTTAACTACACCCATGAGCAGGAGGTGGGTGCAGCTCTGCCTGGTCCAGGGAAAAAGAGGGCTTTTCCAGGGCCAGTGTGGACCTAAATAGTCTCCGCTTTCTTCCAGGGGGAAGATTGGTCAGCATCCCCATGCTCGCCTAGTCTGAAGTCACTTCAGCAAGGCACTCTCTGGCCATCTAGCTCTTAAGGGGATGGGGAGGGGTTCTTTTCCTAGAAGCTGGACAACAGCCCTCACCACTTAATGTATGGTTAGGTCATTTTGTCTGTTGAGAAGAATGACCAGAGTATATTGATAATCTGTAAAAATTGCGAGAAATTCTCTCCCTACACCATCAGCACCAAAAAGCATGCCTGCTCTTGATTTGCTGACAAATACAGGACAAAGTTCTTGTGGGCCAGACGTGCACACATGTATCTACTTGTGCACTGTTACTGATCTGTCTGCAAAAAACCTCTGCAAATTAAGTGGCAAATGGACCCTTCAAGAAGAAAAATTCCATACCACCATTCACCTTTTAATGCCAATCTCATTTCATTTCTATGTCTTTGGTTAACCTCTTCATCTCATAGGACTGATGTTAAATGCAGACAAAACAATACTTGAACAATCCCATACCACCACAATACAATTAACAAACCAGGTTCTGAACCTCTGGTCTAAATTTTTGCAATTGTAATTTTTTAGTAATTGACAGGTTGGATTACTTCTGGCCCACTTTTATTCAAGGGGCAGGATGTGGATAAATGCAGATTGCTCACTAATTGAGGAATCACGCTCTCTTCAACTCCGTAGACTGCCTCTGGTTTATAGTCTCAGTCTCCTGAGGAGACTAGCTGAGGCTGGGAAGAGATCCCTACATACAGCTTATTGCAAACCTTTGTAGCGCCAAAGGATACACTATTTAATTATGATGCAAAGTTAAATTAACGGCTGTCTTCATTTATGTTTAAGTAGAGAATAAAAGAAAGTTTACTAAAGATACAGATCTATATAATAATCTTCCTTGTGAGATGTATACACAGTTGCCTCTGCTCATAATACTCCCGTGTTAATCATTTATAAACGTTGGTTTCACCAGGAAAAAACATTTAGAGCAAGTTTTTGTTTACAATAGTGTTCAAGACAGCTCACAAACTCCTCTACATTATTTCTTAACAGGGGGTATGTTATCTAATAGTTAGAAGAGGGACTTGTCACAAGAATTCATGGGTTCTATTCCCAGCTGTCACTGATTTACTGTGTGAGAGAGTAAAACCTAGACCCCCAGTACAGCAAAGTATTGAAGGACATATTTAAGCACTTTATTGAACAGTGATGACTTAAGCAAGAGCTTAAAGCTAAGCATGTGCTTACATAATTTACTGAATTGAGTACTTCATCTCTCCATGGTTCACGTTCCCCAACTGTAAAACTGTAATATTAGTAATAATATTTTCCTACCACACTGGCTATGTAAGTATCACAAGGAAAGTCATTACTTAAGTCTGCATGTTTAGCGAGGCTTAATATTTTGAAATCATCTGATAAAAGATGTGATATTGGTGAAGTCTTTTCTTATAATTATTATAGACACACAGTCAATTATGTTAGATTACAAACACAATAGAAAATAAGAGCAATAGGATTTTTTTTTTGTGTTGTTGCAGTCAGAGTTTGTAAATTCTATACAGTATATTTTTCCATCTAGTTATGACTGTTCCATGTATATCCTGCTATTCCATGTAATTATGATTATGTATTACATGTAATTACTTGAAAAACTATATACAGAAAAGGACCGTCCTAATAAAATATAAAAATACAGGTTTTTACAGAAGCTGCTTTCAGGTATGTTACAAATGTTAACTTTTAGTTGTGGTTAGATTCCCTTCCATGAGTGAGGTTAATACAGACACTTCTTAAAGGCCTTGTAATTAGCATAGAATTGTGAAACACTTCCATCTAGTGGCTAATATGAGAACTACACACTACTGAAATTGAGAGTACAGATGGCCAAGATTTCATAGAGCGTTTGCTATTTGATCAAGCTTTTCCACCACCATAACCATAACATGAATAGTCACATCATCAGCCACCCTTTCTCTGCCCTCCCAAAAAAAAACAGCCGAGCTTTCTTTAACCTTGTATGGGAAAAGAGCCAGAGGCTCCCTAAAGTCTATTTTGGATTTCACTCTGGCCAATCTCTTTACAGTAGAGGGTCTTAAGCACTATGAAGAAAAGGTTACTTACTGTAACTGTGGTTCTTTGAGAAGTGATGCAGAGGTGTATTCCACTTCGGTGTGTGCACACCCAGTGCACTGGAGCCAGACTCTTGTCTAGCAGTATCTGTAGAGGGGTGGTGCTCGCGCCTTGTGGCCATGGCCCCTTCCTTGGCTATATGAGGCAGCACTACCCCAACCCCCTCTGTTCGTACCACCTGTGGTTGGAGTCAAAGCTCTAGGTGGTTGTAGTCTCTCAGCCTCACATTTCATCTTCACATCATGTACTGTATACATAGGGCCCTACCAAATTCACGGTCCATTTTTACCAATTTCACGGCCAGGAGTTTTTTTAATTGGTCAATTTAACCTTTTCAGATGTTTAAATGTGAAAGTTCACAGTGTTGTAACTGTGGTGGTCCCAAACCAAAAGGATGTTGTAAAGCTGTTGTAGGGTGGTTGCAGAATTGCTGCTCTCACTTCTTTGCTGTCTTCGGGGCTGTTATAGTAGCAGTTAGGCTCCCTAAACAAGGATCAAACTCCCATTGTGCTAGGCAGCATACAGACAAATAAAAGAAACTCTTCCTGCCCAGAGAGTTTTACAGCCTAGGTCTTAGGACATGACAGGTAGACAAGAAGGTAGAAGAGGGGGACGAGGCTAAAAACTGAACAGAGCTTAGTGGGAAAAGTGGATTTTTTTTTTAATGGAAGCTACATTCTATAGAACCCATCCCAAATAGTGGGTAAATACCTTACAGCAAGCCAAATCTGTCCCATAGGCCTGTATGTATGTATGTCCCATAGGTATGTAACAGCAATGGACTAGCTGATTTGAAGATACGAGAACATGAATGTCAGATGTTTGATACATTTGTTACTGCTTTTCTTTTTAGGCGGTCCAAGGACGAGGCAGAAGAATATTTCTTGAGCTTTAAGGAAGCAAAAAAAATTCTACTTTATAACTATGGCCTGGTCTACACACAAAGTTGCACCAATTTAACTAAAGGTGTGATGTTAAACTGAATTCATGAAACTCCAGCAACTGTGTGTGTGAATACTCCAGTTCAGTTTAAACCTGACTTACATTGATTTAGTTTGTCAAATTTAGGCCTGGTCTACACAGACTTAATACTGGTATACTGGGTCTGGTAGGAGTGATTTATTTAACAATATAGTTATTTCACTCTAACCCCTACTGTGGGCACAATAATAATGGTATAAGGGTGCTTTACACTGATATAATTTATTCCCCTTCTCATACAGTGATAATTATATCAACATAAAGCAGCTTTATACTACTATAACAATGTCGACATGGGGGTGGGGGGCAGGAGGCAGGGGTTGTACCACTTTAACAGTACCAGTATAGTTGGAAGCAGCACAATTTTCTTGTGTAGACAAACCTTTAGGATCCTAAATACCCATGTCATTTTTAAAATGGGTCTTACAAATCCAATTCACTTAGGTTCTTCTTAAAATGATATCCATACATTATACATTACAGGAGTGGCCAAACTGACTCCCGAGCCACATGGGGCTCTTTTACCATTAAAGTACAGCTCGTGGAGCCCCCCACCAGCTCCCTCATTGTCCACCTACCAGACTGGGGGCGGGGGGGGAAGAGGGAGCTCAGAACCTCTGCCTTGCAACAAGGTAGTGAGGTAGGGGCCTCTGTCCGGCAGGGAGAGGGTCCCGGGGCTTCTGCGGTTTGCACCTGCCAGGGCTTGGGGCTTCAGCAGGAGTGGGGCTGAAGCCCCACGCCCTGGCAGGTGTGCCCCAGCTCTCAAACTTCTGAAAATTGTTGTATGCAGTTCGGAGGGTCAGTAAGTTTGGCCACCCCGATATATTAGAATTAAACTCAATTTACTCTCAGCAGCTGCCTACCATTTACCATATATACCTCATAGAAGCCATATAAAGAACCATAAGTAATATTTGTGACATGTTTGAGGATATTTGGAAGGGACACACTATGATGCAATACAATATAAAATACTTTTCTTATTACAGGTAAATGCCACAAAATTAAATGCCTTCTAAAAGCAATATTTCTTTTTTCGGATGTTCCCTATTTCACCTCTTCCCCTCTACCAGCACACCTGTCTGATTGGGATTTACCTGGGCTTATCTAATCATTACAGGTAATTCAGAATAAATGCATCACATTCAAAGATATTTGTGATATTTCAATCTTTATCCTGTCACAGGAATGGATTCACTGTCTATGGTGCTCTCTGCTCATTAAATGCCAGCCTCTCAGGAGAATGGACACCTTTTTGGCTCTCTTTTCATTGCAACAGTCAAATTGATGTGAATGTGGACTGGATTTTATGCCATTTCCCATTCTGGCTTCCAATACTCTCATGAGAATAGGTATAACAGCGCAGAATAACATTTTCTAAAAATGGCTGACAATAACAACAAAACTGAATTGATTCTGAGGACAAGGCTAAAAATAACAGAAACAAGAGAGACTACACACAATATGTACCTTTTGTGCCAAACACATTGTGACAGGAACAATGTATTTAAAAAAAAAACCCAGACATAACCACTGCTAGCATCATGATAGATGAAAGAAAGGAAGCAAGAAAGCCTTTAAAAAAAGTAATAGACCATTTCTATTTACAGTATATTATGAAGTGAAAAAGAGGCAGAGCCCAGTCCACAAAAGCTTACTGCTGTATTTGGTGAGATGAAGTAGCTGTAATCTCCTCTGTTACCTCTGGGTGCCATTACTGAACCAAAGGAAGGCAAAGCTGCAACTTGCTGGTTCACCTCATTGTCAGTGTTCTGAGTGTATTAATGGTTTGCCCTAATTTGAAAACCTTACTGAGTGTTTTATAAAAAGATCTTTTATAGATGTGTTTGTGTGTTGTACTTTTACAGAGAAAAGGCAAAATATTTTAAGATACCGAGGCACTTGAAACCAATCTGATGTTCGTGCTCTGATTTCTCTTCTAGCTAAAATGAATCTTCATCTGAGAGATCACAACACTTGACTTCAGAAATACAGTCCACATGTCAAAAAAATTTAAGTGGCTTTTTCAGGCACAGTAGGCCAGAATCATGATTGGTTTAACTTCCCTGATTTCTTTGGAGTTACACCAGAGATGAACTTGTCCCTTGATGTCTTTTTGCTGTAGCTCAGCTCAGGTCATGTTATGTTATTGCCAGCTAAGATGTCAGGGTCTGTAATTTTAATATGGTTTTCTTGTAGTTACAGGGAAAGTACTAGTACTACTGTTAGCGGAATTATAAAAAGAGCAGACTTACAGTCTCAAGCTGAGAGAAATTGCAATCTAAACCATCCTGCAAAAATAATATTCCACTTCTAATTTCTGTGAAAAATTCTAACAAACAGAACTCCCCTTTGTTTATATTAGTGATTTTTTAGCCAGCATCCAAGGAACATAGCAGTGTCTTTCCCTGACTGTGGAGTGCGGGCCATGATTTAGGAAGGCACTATATGTGCCAATATGTGCCAGCACAGACTTTAGATTTGGAAATACAAAAACAAAGGAGAACTATAGGACCAGGAATGAATAATCTTCATATTCAGTACAGCCACATCCTGTCCTTTTTCTGCCACAAGGGACTCAAACTATTAATGCCCTTATTAATGCATGGACATATGAAATACTAAGTTCCCCAATTATACCCTGCGCAGTGTCACGTGGGTGAGTCTAGTAATCCCTTCGTAGTCGTACAGTGTTTGGTGGAGGAGGAGTGAGTCTTGATTAACAATTGTCTTATAATCTGCAGCTACGCTGGGTACTATAGACATGCATAATTTAAAAAAAATTAAGGCTGAAATTCACCCTTGAACAAACAGCCTACATAAGGCCTTATACACCCTTAAAAATGATGCACAAGGCCTTGTGGGGGCCTACTGCAGAGTGGTCAACCTCACCCCATGCCTATGTGGATTTGGTGATATTTCACATGAGAACCTACCAGTACACATTAGAACCAGACTGTTAGCATGGTGCAGGATTGCTCACACAGCTCTGCTAGTGCCTCTTTGTCTTCATCTGCATCATCCATAGTATTGAGCCTACCTAGAGAAAAGCAACTCCATTAAACTATATGGTGGTTTTGTGATCTACATGCATCCAGCAGGGAATGTTAAGACAATAAGGATGCGGATGTAAGCAGCCGTATCACTAGACTACAAACAATATTCCCAGCTGATACAGCTGTTCATTACTCTCTCTCATATGCTACCCTGTCCCTCTGCCCCCTCCCCCAGAGCTGAGAAAGAAAAACAGAAGATTAGCCAGGTAGATTCAAGGCCCAACCCAGCCAGGGATCTCACAGGACAGCACATCACAAAAGCAAGACTAACTATGCCTATTTTGCTTTACATGTAGCTAATCTTACAAATGCCTGGTGCATTACATTACCTTCTGCATCACAGAAAGCAAGGAGAAAATATCAGTCTCTACTTCATTCCTGCAATATATCAGGCAGCCTATACCCATATCCACCATGTCGACATCTCTCTTGACCTGAACCTTACCCACCCTCAGGTTTACCGCTGTTTAATAAGACACCATTCATATGTACATCAGTCCATCCCATAATCTGCCTGCCAGGATCCAAACTCCTCAACATCCTTAGATTGAGCATAAACCCCTCTCCTTGATGATATATTATACCAATACATTACTAGAGTGACAGCTAGCTTGTTGATGTATAAATTCAATATGTCCTGAGAACACTAGTTCACCCTGATGACATACAGTATAATTGCAGTATATACCTGTAGCAGGGTGACCACCTGCTCCAGCCCTGGAGGGGTTGGAAAAGTCCTGCAGAGGGCTCGGGCTGGGCAAGATAAAATCCTGGCTGATTGGGGAGAAGTGGCTGCAGCTGGGACCATGCCCCAAACAGAGCAAAAGGGCCTGATAAGGCAGCCAGGGAAGCTAGAAGCAGCAGTCTCTCTCTGACTTGAGAGGGAGACAGGCCTGGCTGCTGGGGAGCTCACCCAGGGGACCTAGAGGAAGGCAGGGCTGGGGAAAGGCCTTAGGAGCTGGGAAGCCCTAAGCCAGCAACTCCCCAGGCTGCAGGGCCTAGTTCTAGTCCTCCTAGGTATTGGGCTTGCAGAGGGGCAGCCGGAGGGTGGGTAAAGGCAGCCAGTCCAAACCCCTTGTTGCCGGTGATGATCAGCTGATAGACTGCAGTCAGCCCCAGGGCACGTGGGCTAAGCAGAGACTGGCAGTAGCCACGACTGAGGTGATGTGGGGACAGGGGGTGGGGAAACCCAGTAAGACTGTGGGGTATTGCAGGAGGCAGAACCCTGGGATAAGGGCACCGGGGTCCTGGGAAGGACATGGGGGGCCAACGGAAAGCGAATCACTGGCCTGCAGAGGGCCCTCCTGGGTTGAAGAGATAATTCCCGAGGACGACCAGCAGGAGGCACCGCTGGGTGAGTCTGCACTGTGCTACAATACCCTAAAAGTAAAGCGCTTTGGTGATGTACAACTGTAACAAGCGATTTAGTTAAGATAATGGGCTAAAACTGAACACAGCACTAATGTACTTTTTTTTTTTTTTTTGGCCTGGTATCAGCATATTGGCTAAAGTTTCACTTTCCCCTCCATAGCAAAGTTTGCTGAGTCAGTTGTCTACATAGCTGCTGCCCTCTCATACCACTGGTGGCTGCATTTTAGTAATGCTGCATATTAGGTTTGCAAAAGGATAACTCCAATACAGATATACTGGGTCTGATTTTCAGAGATGCTAGGCACCTGTAGCTCCCCTTGACTTTAGTGGGAATTGTGGGTGCTCATAATGCCATGTCCTAGCTATAACATTTCTTACAAGATAAGAAACTTCCTGGAGAAAGGAGTCTATTATCGAGATGTCAAACAAACAAGGATTTAATTAGCTTCCCAGACGTGCCATAGAAACCTTCCAGGAAGGTTTTGCCCTGTGAACTTGAGACTGCAATAAAGCCACCAATCTCAGCTCAGGAAGTAAAAGGCTTGTGTATTGTTACATTGAACTGAGATCTGAATTCATCATACACTAACTTACAGTATTACTTTGAACTTTGTCTCTCCAACCCGCATCTGTGTAACAATACCATGTGTTAAGAGACAAAACTAAAGGAACTTGTTTCAGTGTGAAAGACCTCCTCCCCCACCCCAAAAAAAACACCCCACACATTTGATTTGTTTAGCTTTCCGTGAAATATTTTATCAGATTTTTGTAACACACTATGTTCTCAGCAGGTGTACCATAGGTAGGTCTCAAAGCAACCATAAAAATGGAAACTAATGAATGTTTACAAGTTGTCTAAATTATGGCAATTATCTCAGTTACACAGTCTGATTCTACTCTTTACAATAGTTTACAGTTATATACACAATACATGATTCTGAACAGCAAATTACATTTTTTAAAATTCGGTCAAATACAAAATAGCACTTTTTCAGAACGTGTAAACATATGTTGGATCCCACTTGTTAATTATTTTTAAAAGCCACACAAAGGTTCCTAACAGTAGATTAGGATGTCAAGCTATGAATAAACTTTTACATTTCTTCTCAATGAAAATGGAAAGTGATTAACTGAGTCAATATCACATTTTATGTGATACAATGACAAATACTACCAATAATAATATTCTGTCAATGTTTCTGAAGAACAATTGACAAAATATAACTGCACTGCAACACACTTCTGGAAAAGATATTAAATTACATTAATTTTAAGGAGAGTATTGGATGTGCATTACAAACTGAAGCAAAGCTTTTATTTTCCCAATAGCAAAGATCAGAGAAATATAGTTTATACAGTATTTGCCAAAATCACTGAATTACTGTTCACAAAATGTTTGGACAATATTTAATGTGGAAAACAAATTTATAGTTGACAAAGCAGGTGATTGATTTTCTATTCACTTTACTTACAGCCAATTTTTCAGGTCACTTAGTGTTCTAGTTCCTGTAGTATACAGTACAAATCACATTTTGCAGATCTTTACTGCATTCAAGAGGACTTCAAGGAATGACTGCAAAAGGAGTCCATTTTCTCCTTTTACTAGAATAAATAGCCTTTCGCATATTGTATATTTAATTGCTTATTAGATAACTACAGCTTCCCAAATACAAAAACCTCATCCTATAATAATTCTTAACATCCAATTACTAAAGTCACAGGAGAAAATTTATATGTTGTTATTGTCTCCTTTTGTTCACTTATCACTTCAATGGGGATCATTTCTGGTGTACTCAGACTTTACTACTTGCTGTGTGAAATCCTAGCCTCACTTAAGTTAATTGGAATTTTGCCACTGACTTTAATGGAGCCAGGATTTCACCTGCTCTATCCGAAGTTGGATAACACCATTTCTGCTCCATCACACTATAACCAAATAAAGCATTGACTAACAAGACCAAGTGAAATGCTGAGAAAGGAACAAAACAAAAATGTCATTGATCTGGTGACTGAATTTAATCGAGAGGTAACTTTATCTTTGAGGGGAAGTTTTACATTCCAAAAAAAGGCCGGGGGGGTGGGGGCTCGACTATCAAGAAACACGCTATCTCTGAATACTAGGTTGAAAGGTTTGATAATGGGCACTAAATGTCACTCATTACTAGGATGGATAACACCACTGAGCAAATCCGGTGCTCTTAACAGAACATTTTGTGTTATGATCTCTCAGTTCTCAGTGTTCAAGAACAAAGACTTCTAAAATGCACCATTAGACTTGATTTTCACAGCAATCATTAGCTCTACCTAGAGGTACTGTAGCCTTCTTAAACTACAGCCAACTAGAAAGGGGTGTGAAAAGGGGAAAAGCTGCTTACCAATTTGACACATTGTAGCCTAGATTTGGTCCACATGTTTGCTTCTATTACTCTAGCTATTATACAGGAACACAGAGAAAATGAAAGTCTCAAAGGTATCTGCTTTTATCCTTGAAGAGAATCACAGCTGAGTATATTTCACACGGAAGTAAACACTATAATAAGTGTTCCGTAAACAAGTCACCAAAATATTCTTATAAATATCTTTCAACATTAGTACAACTGGGGCCAGATTGTGGCTAGCCAAAGCTCCCAGAAGCAGCCAGTATCACTTGGGATGCAAGTGGGCTAGTCTAGTGACTGGTGTAAAGGAGAAGATGGCCATGTCCTCACCCACTTTGGTAAGCCCACTGCCAGCATTGGACTGAGAGGGAAAGACTCTGGCCCCACTGAAGTCAATGAAACCAGGATTTCACCCAGAGTCCTTGCTTTCCCTGAGGTCTCAGATTCTGCCCTGTACCTACGCAGGAGCATGAGGTTCTGGGAAAGATGCCTTGTATATCCTTCCCTCTCCTTTGTGCACCCGCAAAGAGCTAGGCTCCACCTGGCCTTAACATTTCAGTATGAACATATTAAATGTACGCTGCATATCAACATAATTCTCAAGTGCCTCACATGGTGATTTTTGTATATTTTAAAGTGTTATGCCTCTAAACTTTTATGCATAGCACTAAAAATTTAAAATCAAGAAAAATTGTTTTTGCTATATAATTTGCAACATGAATCGTTATAGTCAATCTGCATTAATGTTACTTTAGCTCTGTAACCCCCCCATACCTCTATACAAATTATTCCCTTAAATGTGTGTTTACCCAATAATTTTTGTAGCCTTTCAAATCTTTCCTAAGAAAACCTCTCTCAAAAATAAAGCTGACAAACCAAAAATTAAAAAGTCAGGAAACATAGTGGTAGGGATGACACTGCACCCTTAATAAATCATCATTTACTAAAGTGAGGCTACATTATGAATAGAGGATAAAGTGTCCATTTTTAACACTGAATTTCCTTGCTTTTCTCAATTTTTTGTATTTACATATTATCCTTGGACAAGATTTTTACCCACTGTCTGGTTACTTCTTGTATGTTACTCTATAATTTACCGCAGTTAGATATAGGTTTGAAATAAAAAACACACGTTTGTAATTTTCTTAAGTGTAAGTCTAATGTAAAAAGTCTTCTGGATTTAAGTTTGTTCCTGTGCAATTCAGTGCAACATATCTTCTTGTACCTCAAGTCCTCTACTTTCACACACTGTCCATGCTCATGATAAAATTATGAACACATTTCAACCTTGTAAGATATATTATTTTTCCTTCTAAAAATAAGAGACAGATGCCCTCCTGGTGTCTCTTTCATTAAAAAAAGAAAGATGCCCATAATGTTTACTTTTTCCTACATTCAGGAGTCTACTATATTTAATGGCTTAATTTTATACCCACTGTATCGCACTGGGTGAAAGTTTCCCTGAACTTGTAGCTGAAAGCTGAAGTTTATATTCGCGTTTTGGAACTCCTTTCTGTTTCCAAGTAGATTCACCAGTTTCAAGCTGTTTTTCTTCAGTCCTGGTCTTTTGCATACAAATAGTCTGAGATGCCAATGAATTATGTCCTTGTTCAAAACTTATAATGAGTGACTTGGCTAGAGAATCCAGTTCAGAAGTGACCATAAAAGACGTGGTTGTTCCGCAAGTAGGACTGTTTGCTGAAGCAGAAGGCAAGCTAAATGAAGTGCAGTAATTATTAAAATGCCCAGCTAAGATGCAAATCTTTTCTGTATAGCTTCTGAGTTGAGTTGTATTTCTGTATGATCCTGTGAAGTACAAAAGCAAAAAACCAATTCTACTACTTTGCTAAGCAGCATGTTACTTCCATGCACATTTTTGCTTTCATTTCTGTTAGAAACAATACCATATTTTGAAAGTACGTTAGTAAATCTCTTGTGAGACTAAGATGTTAACATGAGGAGTCAGTTGGTGAAAAAAAGACTCAAGACTTTGCCTATAGACCCAGACTGACACAATCACAAGGTTAATTACCTACTATCCAAAAGAAGCTAGTTGGAGTTTTCTATAACATGATCAGCAGTGAAATGGTTAAAATTTGACATTTAGTTTTGTTTTTTTTTAAATTAGGCTTCAGAATCAACAATGAATTGATATGAATGGAATAAAGATATTGTTTTAGTCTGTAGACTAAGTAGTATAGCATCCTATTGGTTCACTATTTGGAAAGTTCTTTCCTCAACTAATTTTTTTTCATATGAATCTTTAAAATCTTCAAGAGCCACCAAAGAAATACTGATATAGTCTACCAGATCAACCTAGAGTATCATGGGAACAATGGTTTTAATTTGCTTATTTGTGCCTGGTCCTTGTAACTTTTATAACAGAAAATTAAACATAAGGAAGGCTGGATGCAAAGGAAAGTTACCTTACAATAATCAGGTCATTTGAAACCAGGAATGTGGAAACACAGTAATTAACTATGTCAGAGGTTGTAAATGACTTAAATCTTGTAAATTCTCTTTTTATTAATGTTGAAGTGATGGAAAAAATACTTCAAATTCTGTTAAAGGTGACTTGCTTCTTTATGCCTAAAAGTGTTTTTTCAACGAAGTTTTTCTCCTGCTTGTCATCACCTTAGAAATTGAACTCTAGTTTATCCTTTTCCTAAAAAATATATCGGTGACTGGAGAACTAGCACATTTATGACATCCTTATTATTAAAAGAAAAATGCTGTTCCGGGGTTGGGGTGGGATGGGGTGGAGTAATATTAATCAAACTGTTTAAAATATTGTTATTGTTAACTTATTTAACTTGAATGCCTAACAAACAGTGGGAAGAAAAGATTGCATTAAAGATTCAACACTGTTCCTTCAGGTAAGTGCTAAGAAAGACCCCAAACCATTTCCAGAAGACACGAGAAACAATAAAGATACTGATAGCCACAGGAAAATGGTTACTTACTGTAACTGTGGTTCTTTGAGATGTGATACAGACATGTATTCCACTTAAGTGTGCGCACACCCAGCTCACCGGAGCTGGAGTTTGCCTAGCAGCAACCATAAAGCGCTTATGCCTCATGGCCTGGCTACATGAAGCAGCACTGCCCCGACCCTCCCTCAGTTCCTTTGCACCAAATGCCCAGAAACAAGATTCCGATGCAGAGGGGAATACAAGTCTGCATCACATCTCAAAGTACCAGTTATGGTAAGTAACTGTTTCTTCTTTGAGTAGATGCAGACATGCATTCTACTTAGGTGACTCACAAGCAGTACATCTCCCACTGCCCTGGAAGCAGGGCTCAGAGTTTACCTAAACAAGGACTGAAGGACCACCTTACCAAAGCCTGCATCTGCCCTGGAAGATGCGGTTGTGGCATAATGGTTCATGAACTATCGACAACCACATAGCAGCCCTGAGTCCAGTATGGAAACATCACTAAGGAATGCTATGGGCATTGCTTGCACCTGTGTGGGGGCATAAACTATTTCAGATGTAGTCCTGATACAGGATATTACCCATTTGGATTTAATCTGTGAAGATATTGTTTGACCCTTCATGCAATCTACATATGATGCAAACAAATGAGGCGAAGCACAAAACAGTTTAGTCCTGCCAAGATAGAAGGCTAGACATTCCCTGGCATCTAAGGTGTGTAGATGCTGCTTATCTATAGATGAATGTGGCTCAGGAAAGAATACTGGTAAATAGACCACCTGGTTCAAATGAAACTGAGAAATCACTTTAGACAAAGATTTTGGAAGTGGCTGTAAAATAACTTTGTCTTTGGAGAACTGTGTATAAGGCGGCTCTAGTCTCAGAGCCTGCAACTCTCTCACTCTCCGTGGAGATGTTATTACTACCAGGAATGCAGTTCTCTAAGGCCACGTCCAGACTAGGAATTAAAATCGATTTTAGATACGCAACTTCAGCTACGAGAATAACGTAGCTGAAGTCGAATTTCTAAAATCGAGGTACTCACCAGTCTGGACGGCGCCGCATCGATGTCCGCGGCTCTCCGTGTCGATTCCAGAACTCCGTTCGGATTGATGGAGTTCCGGAATCGATGTAAGCGCGCTCGGGGATCGATACACCGCGTCCAGACTAGACGCGATATATCGATCCCCGAGCAATCTATTTTAACCCGCCGATGCCGCGGGTTAGTCTGGACGAGGGCTATCACAGCAGAAAAAAGGGACAAGATGCCAGAGGGTTGAATGGAGATCCCACTGGGGCTGCAAGGATTGAGTTAAGGTCCCACAGAAGAACTGGCTCCTGGGCCGTAGGGATGTAGATGAAGGAGCCCTTTTAAGAATTTTGATACCATGGCATTGGAGAAGACTGATCTTCTCTGAATGGGGGGGATAAAATGCCAATAATTGCTACCAGATGCACTTTCAATGAACTAAACACAAGCCCCAACAACTGAAGGTGCAGCAAGTACTCCAAAACGTCCTGGATAGAATCCAAGCAATGGTGGCCTCCTCAGGCTAGTGACCACAATGAAATGGAAGTGGTTTTCAGTGAACAGGCCATCTTGGTAGAGGGTTTTCTACAGTTGAGGATGACTTTTTGAGCACCCACCGAACACTTCTCTTCTTCCTCATTCCGCCATGCCACATGATGCAGCAAGCCAAATGTAGGATGCAAGGCACAGCCTTGGTTTTGAGTGAGTAAGTTGGGATGGAGAAGAAGCAGTATGGGAGACAATAGACAGTGCAAGAAGGCCAGAGAAAAAACAGTTACCTACCTTCTGTAACTGTTGTTCTTCTAGATACGTTGCTTATGTCCATTCCGATTTGGTGTGTTCGTGCCGCAGGCACAATAGCCAGAAGGTTTTTCCCCCAGTGGTACCTGTGGGGTTGGTTCAGGTGCCCCTGGAGTTGCACATCCATGGCACTATATATAGGGTCCTGCTGCCTCTTCAGTTCCTTCTTGCTCTGACAGAGGAGCAGGTGGGTGAGTCTTGGAATGTCAATTACGAAAGGTAGATAACTGTTTTTCTTCAAGTGCTTGGTCATGTTGATTCCAATGAGGTGACTCCCAATCAGGAACTTGGAGATGGTGTCAGAGCTCATGGGTTTGCTGACTGAAGCACTGCTCTGCTGAAGGCTGCATCGTCCCTAGTCTGCTGAGTAATGGCATGGTGAGAGGTAAAAGTGTGGATTGAGTATCATGTCACAGCCCTACAGATTTCCTGGGTCAGAACCCAGGCCAGCAATGCTGCTAAAGATGCCTGCTTGGAAGGTCTGGCATGCCAGACGGATAGCCCTCAGCTCTCTGACAGTGCTGTGAAGTGAGAACTCTGCTTAGGACCAGAGGTCCTGAGTTCTGAACTCCCCAAGATGCGCTCCCCACCCCATCACTGACACATTTGTGACCAGGGAAAGTTATGATTGAGGTCTGCAGAAGGGAATCCCCGCACAAAGAATTTGTGGGTTGAACCACCACAGGAGAGTTGAGAACCGGCCCGAAAAGGGTGACTACCTTGTCTAGACTGTCCCAGTTTGGTCGATACACCGATCGCTAGCCACACCTGAAAGGATTGGAGTCTTCGTCTGGCATATTACACTACAAAAGTACAGGTGGCCAAGTGACCGAGGAGCTTCAGACAATTCTTTGCTGTTGTGGTAGGAAACTGTCTGAGGTCTTCTAAAACATTGCACAGGATCTGAAACCGTGACTCCAGTAGGAATGCTCTCACTTGTCTGGAGTCTAACACTGCTCCTATGAACTCTATCCTCTGTGTGGAGGACAGGGTCAACTTCTGCACATTCTGTAGTAGGCCAAGCTCGTTAAAAGTTGATCTTTTTGGGCTTACATGCGCCTTCACTTGTGTTCTGGAGTGGCCCTTGATCAGCCAGTCGTTGAGGTATGGAAACACCTGCATCTGGCGCTTCTGCAAGAAAGTGGCAATGACTGCCATGCATGAGGTCAACATCCAAGATGCTGCTGACAGGCTGAAGGGGAGGACCATTAACTGATAGTGATTCTGGTTCACCACAAACCTGAGAAACCTTCTGGGAGACAGGGTTATGGATATATGAAAGTACGCAGCCTTCAAGTCAAGGGCTGCATACCAGTCCCCCAGATCCAGAAAAGGGATAATGGAGGCCAAAGAAACCATGTGAAATTTCAGCTTCTTCATGAACTTGTTGAGGTTTGCAGAGTCTGAGACCACCTTCAGCTTTCGGGATTAGGAAATAATGCGAGTAAAAGCCCTTGCCCCGTGACTCCCGAGGAACCGCCTCCACCGCTCCTGCTCTTAGGAGCGGCTGCATCTCCTGAATTAGATGATGATCATGAGAGGGGTACCTGAAGAGGGTCCAGAGAAGGAAGGTGGGAGGGATGTAGGGAGCTGAACTGGAGAGAATATCCCAGTTCTACCATGCGGAGCACCCAGCTATTTGACATCATCTGGGCCCATGTATGGTAGAAGTAGGACAGTCGGCACAAAAAGGATTGGATAGTTGGATCCAGTGCTTGAACTGGTGTCTCACCCTTGGATCCACCTTCAAAAGGTTTGTTTTTTGGGCTGTTTCACCTGCCCAGAGCCCTGAGATGAAGGAGGAAGCCTCCTCCTGTGGTTTCCATTATGCATCTTAGAATAGTCCTGCCTATTCTGAGGTTGGTAGAATCGAGGCAGGGGCTGGGACTTAAAATGCCTCCGTTACGTTGTCGGGGTATGAAGGTCAAGGGAATTGAGAGTGGCTCTTGAGTCCTTAAGGCTACAAAGCCACAGGTCCATTTTCTCAGAGAAGAGGGTTGAGCCCCCAAATGAGAGGTCCTGGATGGTCTGTTGGACCTCATACAGGAGCCTTGATGCCTGCAGCCAGCAGCTCTTTCTCATGGCCACTGCTGAACCCATAGTCCAAGTAGCTGAATCTGCAACATCCAGGGCTGCCTGTAGCGAAGCCCGTGCCACAAGCTTACCCTCTACCACTAAGGCAAAACTCTGCCATCGAGTCCTCTGGCAGAAGCTCTGTGAACTTTAACATAGTCTGGCAGAAATTGAAGCTATATCTGCTGAGGATCGCCTAGTGGTTTGAAACCTGAAGCTAAGGCCTCCCGGTAGAATAGATTTTCCTCCCAGAAAGATACGTCTCAGGCTTTAGGTGAGGGTCTTTGGTGCCCATGACATTCGCATTTGTTCGCTGCTGCTGCCACCACTAAGGAGTCCAGTGGCGGGTGTGAATAAAAATGTTCAAACTTTTTAGAGGGTACAAAGTACTTTCTCTCTGTCCTTTTCACGGTTGGGGGCAGGGAGGTGGGGGATCTGCCACAACATTTTGGTGGTATCATGTATGGTCTTATGAGCGGCAGGGCAACTCGGGAGGGTTCCTAGGGGGCCAGGATGTCTACCATGTGGTCGGAGGACTCAGACCCCCTCCTCAACCTGGAGCCTCAGGTTCTGGGCCACTCTCTTCAGGACCTGTTGATGGACCCTACCGTCCTTGAGTACAGGAGCCGTGGAGGTTCCAGCCACAGCTTTGTCTGGCGATGATGAGGCTCTAACTGGGACCAGCTCTTTCTCCTGGCCTACAGTGCCGAGGGGATCGTGCGGTGCCAGGTCTTCCAGTGCACCATGGGGTGCCTAGTCCTGCACTGAAGGAGGTGGAGAAGATGCATGGGTTTCCGAAGCCACCGACATCCAACTCCTGGAATAGGACCCTTGGCTTTGATAGAATGGCCGGGGTCCAAAATGACTATTGGGCTGGAGCCTGCCATTGAGTGAGCCATGGCATCGGGGGAAATTGCTGTCACTCCCTGTCCAACCTCGAGCATCTGTGCTCTGATTTGTGCTGGCTCCACCTGGACACAAAGGACTCCATCTTCGATAGGGAGGACTCACTCTGAGAGGACCACGGGGAAGCAGTGCCACCAAGGAGCAGTGCCACGACATTAGGGACTGGTACAGCTCCACTGCCAGTCTGCTGCCAGAAGGTACCAGGGGATAAGTGCTGAGGTGATGGTGACCAACATGGTTTGCCTTGGGATGGCACCGAGGGTTTCAGGGGTGCCGTTGCTTTTGAGCTCGGTCTCGCCTGGGTGTGGAAGGTGGTGCCATGAAGGCAATGAGCTCTCTCGCTGCCTCGAAGATCTCTGACATGGAGGGCAGCTCCAAAGCCTCTCTGTAACTCTCCCAGGAGGGGAGTCCTGCGGAGCTGAATTCGACTGACTCCGTATTGGGACAGCAGTCAATGATGCTGGGCTAGGTGGTGCCGCACTTGTGCGGCCCAAAGCAGGTCTCACTGGGCTTAAGTCTCTCTGTCCCGGTCTCGGCGTGGGTGAATGCCCTCTGTCCTGCTTCATCTTCTTGTGGAGCACTGGGGACAGGAAGTAGTGCCATGGTGCTGGTGCTGAGCATCTCTATCAGAGTCCCTTCTTGGCGCTGAAGTCTCCCATGTTGATGCTGAGGCACTGTGCATCAATGTTGAGGTTCAGCCAAACTCTGTTTTGAGTGAGGATGGAGGGCGGCCTCCATCAGAAGGATTTATAACCATTGGTGTTTTTCTTTTTGAGTCCTGGGGCAGAATCCCCTACAGATCTTGCAAATGGTCCTTCTTGCTTGAAGTGTCTGGGGGAATTGCATCAGAAGTGTGAGGATTACTCCTGGGCATAGGCTTGTTGCAAGCTGCGCAGGGTTTAAAACCCCAGGGACTGGTGGTGGGGGAGGTAGGGAAAAAGGGAGGTAACCCCCAGAACAACTCCTTACTGGAATTCTAATTATACTATGACTAGTGTCAGGGGGTAGCAGTGTTAGTCTGTATCCACAAAAACAACAAGGAGTCCAGTGGCACCTCAAAGACTAAGATTTATTTGGGCATAAGCTTTTGTGGGTAAAAAAACCTCACTTCTTCAGATGCATGGAGTGAAAGTTACAGATGTAGGCATTATATGATGACATATGAAGAAAAGGGAGTACCTTGCAAGTGAAGAACCAGTGTTATACTATGACTAACTAAAACTACAAACAAATTTAACTATTTACAGAGAACAATTGGAGGACCACTAGGGAGAAGGCTTGCCAAACCAAGAGAAAACGAGTGTTCCGGCTAACCCTCACAGGAGGTAAGAAGGAACCGAAGTGGCGGCTAGTCGACAGAACCCTATATATGGCACCATGGAGGTGTGACTCCAGGGGGTGCCTGAACTGACCCAAAGAGTACTGCTAGGGGAAAAACCCTTCCACATCTGTGCATGTGGCACGCACACACCTAATTGGAATTGACATGAGTAGGCACTCGAAGAAGAGCCAGCACTGGTCTCAGCATGCCGGGGCATTGAGAACGAGCCTGGCCTGATCTTGAGCAGACCTGAAGGATGACCAGGAGAAAAGCCTACAGGAGAGCCAATTGCCAGATGAGATGGAAAGCACTGGCAGGGAGCTTAGACTGATGCCCTCTAGAGAGCAGAACAGACGATGTTTCCCATTGTCTCTTGTAGCGAACAAGTCAATTATTGGAATGTCTCAAGCTGTGAAGATGACCCAAGATGCATCTTCAGGGACCAGTTGTGACTCAGCAAAAAATACCTGCTGAGATGGTCTGCAGGATAATTCTGAATCCCAAGCAAGTGAACTGCTATAGAAGCAATGTTCTCCTTGATGCAGAACAGTCACAGTCTGATTGCCTCTAGGCAGAGCAACCTGCATCGTGCTCCCCCTTGCTTGCAGCACATAATAAAGACAATAGCATCATGACGTAAATATGCACACTAAGTCTCTAATATAGTCTCACAAAGCATGACAAATTTTAAATAGCCTGAAGCTCCAGCAAGTTGATACAGAGTGACGCCTCCTGCTCCGACCATAGCCCCTGCACTTTCAGGGACCCCCAGGTGCGCCACCCACAACTCATCAGGGAGGCGTTAGTAACAACCAGTCTGGTTGGCAAGGACCAGACAAAGGGAACACCTGGGCAAATCTTCTCTGGACTCATCCACCACTGCAAGGAGTCTAGGACTATAAAGGAAGACTGACCAGTCTGTCTACAGGGTGATGACTAGGACAGTAAATCACTCTTCGCCACATTTGAAGGGGAGTGAAGGCACAGCCTTGCAAATTGGACCACTTGTGTGCAAGTGGAAATATGGCCCAAAAGCCTCAGACACATCTGAACTATCACGGAAGGCTGAGACTGCAGACTGAGGCAAAGATTACAACCTGTCTGAAAACGGTCGGTCAGTAGAAATGCTTTCAACATGAACTTTGTTTTCTGAGTGAGAACAAAGGTTGACTTCCAGGTGTTTAGTATGAAACCCAGACAGTCGAGCAAGCATAATGTGATGCTGATAGGAGCAAGAACTTCCTCTCTGGATCTGCACCTCAGTAACGAGTTGTCCACATACAGGAAGATGTAAATTCCCTTCTTCCTGAGATATGCTGCAACAATGACCATGATCTAGGTAAAAACCTGGTGTACAGAAGAGAGGTCAAATGAAAGCACTGCGTAGTGACAGTGGCCTTTTACCATGATAAAATGAAGGAACTTTCTGTGGTTGGCAGAACTGCCACATGAAAGTAGACATCCTGAAGGTCCAGAGCAGCACACCAGTCATTCTGAGACTACACAGGGAGAATAGTCAATAAGAGTGACATTCAGAACTTCGTATACTTGATATATTTGTTGAGGCCATAAAGGTCAAGGTTGGGTCTTACCCAAATTCAAGGGTGGGTACCAGAAAGTACCAGGAGTTCAAGCCATGACACTGGTGTTCCGGCTGAACCTCTTCCACCACTTCCAAAGCCAGTAGAGAGCAGACCTGCTCAAGAAGCACTATCTTGTGAGGGGGACCCTGGAGAGGGACAGGGAGGGTGGGCTGGAAGTGTGGCGAGCAACTGGATAGCATAACCTGATCTGAGTGTGCTTAGGAATCAGCTGTCAGTGATGATCGAGCCCCAGGACTGGCTCTAGGCACCAGCAAACCCAGCATGTGCTTGGGGCGGCATTCTGGGAGGTTTAGGGGTTTTGCGGTTTTTTTGTGCTCGGGGCAGCAAAAAACCTAGAGCCGACTGTCAAGCCCCAACAATTGTGAAAGCAGGCCAGCCTGTATGAGGAGGGAGGAGCAACAGGAACAGAGATCTGCACCAAGGAGACAAAATGGGTACTTGAAGAGCAGTGGCAGGAGGGCATATGAACTGGCTGAACCCCAAGCCTGATTGCTTTCTCCTGTGGGATCTGTCCCTCTTTTTGGGGTACTGCTGGTGCCTCAAAGGAGGGAAAGCCTGGCCAAATGTATGCTATGGATGATACTGCTGCTACCACTGGCATGGTCACCCCTACAACACTGGCGTGGCCACCCCCAAGGACCACAGTGTACTGAAGGGAAGGATGAGCTGGGCAGCACAGCATTGTCTGTAGATGAAGATGAGGCCCTGGATGGGACAACTCTGGAGGGTCCACAGGGAGAAGGACTGCCAGTGCCTGGTCCTGTGGCAGATCAACCGTCACCACTACAGACTTGGCCGGCGATCTCACCTTTAAAGCAAGGCAAAGAGCAGGACCTCTGCAACTGAGGGGAATCCTACAGATTCCATGGAGGCCACTGACATGGATAAGGTATTGGTGACCAGTAGATGCTGGGCCATATGCCTTGTCCCAACCACAGGACGTGCGCCAATCTTGGTACCCATAACGGTCTATCAACAACTCCCAGTGCTGGTCAGGTGATGGAGAGCAGGAGGATAACAATCCCAACTCAGATGCAGAGGAGCCTTGAGATCAAGGTGGAGCAAGACCAGAGCTGCAAGTATCTGGTCTGATTTGTTCATTGCCCAGAATGAGGCAGGACGTGGCAGTGTCAACAGAAGTGGTGCCATCAACACCACACATGCTAGTGCTGGAAGCAAGCAGCAGTACTGAGTGTCTGACAATACTGATGTTGAGGGCGGTGAAAGGCACCACAGAAGCATTTTCAGTACTGAAAGCAGCAGTGCATTCCTGGTAGTGATGTCCCCAGTACTGAATTTGGTACCAGCCCTGCTTATATAACCTGTGAAAGGTGAACATTGGAGTGCAGTGCAGACAGACCAGAGGGTTCAGCAGCACATTCAATCAACTGAGCTATAGATGACAGTTCTGGCAAAGTCCTGGATCAAAGGAGAGATCGGAACCAAAAGGTGGAGGAAGTCTAACTGCGTGGTATGCTGCTGACATGGAAACAGTCAATACTAGTATCTGCCTCTTTGGTACCCTACTCAACGGATGTTTGGAGGCCAGAACTGGATTCAACAGTACATGGCTTCCAACCTTCCTGTTTGGTACTGGAGAAGGATTAGAGGTATCTGCTCCATCCCATGCACCAGCACCAACTCCATGTGAGTCCACACTTTTCCTGGGGAAAGCAGAAGAGTCACCCGGAGACCTGGAGTGGTTTCGATTGGTCTTATGCAAACTTTTCCTCAGCGCGGTTGACAGGGAATGGCTCATCTGTGTCTCTGAAGAAGTGCCTGCCTTGGAATGTGAAGCAGCAGCACTCTTGGAACCTGAAGACCTCGATACCGAAGCAGGCCACATGGCCTGTTTGAGCAGGTGCTGCTTCAGGCGAAGGTTGTGAGC